>NC_084623.1:10843418-10888418 GCF_033978795.1 Nerophis ophidion
CGACAACGTCGAAGAATCCTTGCACCCCAACTATGTACAAAACAAATATTGTTTTGCACATCCACGTGAAGCAAGTTAGGCCTCATGCGTCTCACGTCATTTGGCCATTTCTACTGTTGCTTACCCTACCAACCAAACAGCTGGTCATGCATTAATGGAATAATGACAGGCTTTTTACACTGTTAGCAAGGTTTTGTCATGTTTCGTTTATTTTTGCTTTCAGAAATAAAGTGACAGAACAATTGCAAAATCATGATATCTGCAACATAATGCTACGTTACCGACAGTATTATTATATTTACTGTGTCGTATACTCCTGAGAATCAATCATGATTGAATAATATGTATACTGTATGTGTATATTGAATAAATCATTTTCAACTTCCCATTTAGCTCCAAACTTCCAAAGAAAATTAAAAAAATTCTATAATTATTAACCCTGTTGTCAACATGCCAAGTAAGTTGTATGGTCCTCAGTTTGTCCGAACAAATAAAACTCAGTTGCAGTTTCTTCTGGTGATTATAAGTGCTATAAGTGTTTGTTTGTGCAGCTAATTAAAAAAAATGCATTGCCTTTGGGTGTGCCCCTTGAAATATGTCCAACAGCACGCCAGGCTAAAATTTGATAAATTGTTAGTGAGGAAATGGTACAAAGATGCAGAAATTTTGGCGATGTGGAACTTTTGACAACGTGCCTGTTTTAACACACAATTTAGGGATGGGTCATTTGTTTGTATTCTACTCTTAACCTGTTTATCTCGAATAATCATGCAAGGTTTTTTTTTTACTGACTGTGGCAAATTGTATGATTCCGATTAGATGTGTTTCTCTAAAGCATTAGTTTACTTTTCCCTGAATGTTGAATTTAAATGTGCAATATTCATAAAATAATCTCAACATCATTAGCTGGGTTCATTCAAGACTATTATCATACCTGCATTGTGGCTTTTTGTTGATGTTCGCACTTGGCTTGATAAAGCTAAAGTCAGGCTGTCATGATTGAGTGATTGATTTTTTTTCCCCCCACACTGAAAGCTGCAGAGCCTGCTTATTTCCTGAAGTGGGTAGACGAGATGGATGTGAGCCAGCTGTGATCACACAATTTCTCTATACCAGAGCACAATGTTTCTTGATCATAGGGCCGCCCAAAAATATTAGTTTCTCAGCTGTGGTCCATATAGGCCACATCGGTACTCAGTTGTAATACAATTCTCCATCACTTGTGGCAGTATAGAATAGAATAGAATAGAATAGAAAAGAAAGTACTTTATTGATCCCTGGGGAAAATTCAGCACAACAGTTTGCTCACAATAGACAATAAACACCGTTACATGTGAATAATATAAATGCTGTCTATTATACAGCATTATTCACATGTGAGTAACATAAATACAGTCTATTATACAGCATTATTCATATGTGAATAACACAAATACAGTCTATAATACAGCATTATTCACACGTGAATAAAAGAAATACAGTCTACCATACAGCATTATTCACATGTGGATAATAGAAATACAGTCTATTATACAGCATTATTCACATGTGAATAACATAAATACAGTCTATTATACAGCATTAATCACATGTGAATAACATAAATACAGTCCATTATACAGCATTATTTACATGTGAATAACATGAATACAGTCTATTATGCAGCAATATTCACATGTGAAAAATATAAATACAGTCTATTATACAGCATTATTCACATGTGAATAACATAAATGCAGTCTATTGTACAGCATTATTCATATGTGAATAACACAAATACAGTCTATAATACAGCATTATTCACATGTGAATAATAGAAATACAGTCTATTATACAGCATCATTCACATGTGAATAATAGAAATACAGTCTATTATACAGCATTATTCACATGTGAATAACATAAATACAGTCTATTATACAGCATTATTCACATGCGAATAATATAAATACAGGATATTATACATAATTATTCACATGCGAATAATATAAATACAGTATATTATACATAATTATTCATATGTGAATAATATAAATACAGTATATTATACAGAATTATTCACATGTGAATAACACAAATACAGTCTATTATACAGCATTATTCACATGCGAATAATATAAATACAGGATATTATACAGAATTATTCACATGCGAATAATATAAATACAGTCTATTATACAACATTATTCACATGCGAATAATATAAATACAGTATATTATACAGAATTATTCACATGTGAATAACACAAATACAGTCTATTATACAGCATTATTCACATGCGAATAATATAAATACAGGATATTATACAGAATTATTCACATGTGAATAACACAAATACAGTCTATTATACATAATTATTCATATGTGAATAATATAAATACAGTATATTATACAGAATTATTCACATGTGAACAATATAAATACAGTCCATTATACAATTATTCACATGTGAATAATATAAATACAGTCTATTATATCAAATCAAATAAAAGCAACTTTATTTATAGAGCACATTTAAAATTTACCACAGGGGTAGCCAAAGTACTGTACAATGGGCAGGTTAAAAGATAATACGAGAACCGAGCAAACACAACACAACACAAACAGAACATGATAAAAAATAAATAAATAAAATAAATAAAACATAAAAACAGGTTCACAGCAGGTGTATTACGGGGCGCCATTGCAGGATGGATATCACTCAGTGTTAAAAGCCATGGAATAAAAGTATGTTTTTAAGACAGATTTAAAAACAGGAACAGGAGGCTTGTCTATACAGCATTATTGACATGTGAATAACATAAATACAGTCTATTATGCAACATTATTCACATGTGAATAATTAATTATGATAATTAATTATGCAAATACATACTTTTATAATTTTTTAAAGAATTCTTCCTGGTGCAATATTTATTTTTTGTAATCAGCCTGAACTAAGACTCCGGAGCCTGTCCCAGAAGACTGTGCAAGAAGCGGGGTACGCCCTGGACTGGTTGTCAGCCAGTCACACATTCAGATAAATGCCCGTTCCCACTTACATTCAAGCCAATGGACAATTTAGAATCAGATGTTAGGAAGTCGGAACACCCAAAGGAAATAAGTACGGGTGGAACATGCAACTCCACACAGAGATGTTATCATACTTTGAGAAGCATTATTTCTATTTATTGCAGTATCATTTAGATTTCTGATTGTTGCTTAGGCTTAATACAATGTTAAAAACATCTAGTGTATGTTTGAACGTGGCTTATAATGATGATATGTTTTTTTGTTGCTACAGACGTCATTCATACCCAAGGACCTCTGGATGGGAGCCTCTATGCCAAAGTACGCAAAAAAGACTTTGTTGATGGGAGTGTCACAGCCAATGGACTCCCACCCACTGCAATTGAACACTCCCTACCTGCAGTTGACCATGCCTTGTCAGTGAGCAGCGACTCTGGAAACTCAACAGCCTCCATTAAAACGGACCGAACTGATGAAGTGGCAGCAGTCCCTCAGACCACTTTGGTGAACCTGCCAAACATTTCCACAGTCGAGGAGATTCCCCAAGTACATAACCACCACCAGCAATCCATCAGCCCTCAAGAGAAGCAGGAGCTGGATCAGCTCCTAGGTGGATTAGAGGAGCCCATGCATCGCCAGGGCTCCCCGTCCTCCTCAACCTCTGGTGTTGGAGGGATACTTCACCTGGTACCTGCCGAGGTCCATGTCAATGGTCATAGTAACATTGACCGTGAAACGGACATCTTAGATGATGAAATGCCGACTAGTCAAGAGGGCAACAGTGTGGACAGTTTGGGGACTTTCTCTTCCACCGATGGCCGAGCCACACCGGCGGATCTCTACTACCAGTCTGAATCTGTCATCAAAATCCAGGACCATGTGCCATACCTGGAGCGTAGTGTTCCGGAAAAGCCAGTGGAAACACTGCAACCACACATTTGCATATCAGAGAAAACTGTTTCGGTGACTCATACTGATTCAGTCCCACCCTCTAATTATATGGCGACTCAGAATCTGTACCGCTCGCAGTCATTTGGTGGAGATACACAGTCCATGCCACCAGCTCCCACCCGGACCACCAGTAGCAGGAATGCCGTCCAACGTGGTCTGAATATTTGGCAACGGTTCGGTGTACCCGAGGAGCCAGTGACAGAAGGACTCTTGTTCGGGCCACCATCTCCTGTGGCAATGGTTCCAGTACACCAGAGTCTTCCACAGTTCCCTAATCGCTACAGTGCCTCACAGGAAGAGATTGAAAAATCCATAGAGACTTTGAATCTCCTCATGTTGGACCTGGAACCTAGCCATTCTGTCATGTCAAAGTCCCAAAGTGCTCCTCTGAGAGAAACCAGTGTTGTGACCACACAGCCGTCCATCTCTCAAAGTCAAACAAGTTCTTTCTATGAGGTGGATACTGCTACTCATTCTCATTTCACTGGTCCGTCGTCGAGCAAGGCCAGTTATCATTCACCAACCCAGGTATCACCTGAGTCTGCACATGTTTCTGGCTTGAAAACTATTGGAACCGGTCTTTCTCCTCAATCTACCGAAACCCAGCTCAGGCCAATGAACGCCTTCCAACCAGACTCCTTGCCCCAGTCCACTGAGGTCTTTGAGGCTCAGACAGGCCTGAGTGCTCCAACGACATCATCGCCGTCACGGGATTCTGAACCTGATGAAGTATTCGCCGTTGAAGGGATGGTGGCTCAAAGAGTTGCAGGTAAGATCGAACATTATTTGTCCTCAGAACTAGTGTCTTCTCCTCTTAGGGCCTGATCTACTTAGAACCAAATAACAAGAGCTAAACAGCATGTTCAAACCAAGACATTATGGCCCCGATTTACTAAAGGTTTGCGTGTAATAAAACACGTGTAAACTTGATAGCACGCCCAAAGTTGATCTACTAAACGTGTGCAATGTGGTTTGCGTCTGTTCGGTGATCTAAAGCAGGGGTGCCCACACTTTTTCTGCAGGCGAGCTACTTTTCAATTGACCAACTCGAGGGGATCTACCTCATTTATATATATCATTCATATTTATTCATTTATGAAAGAGACATTTTTGTAAACAAGTTAAATGTGTTTAATGATAATACAAGCATGTGTAACACATATAGATGTCTTTCTTTCACAAAGACAAGAATATAAGTTGGTGTATTACCTGATTCTGATGACTTGCATTGATTGGAATCAGACAGTAATGATGACAACACCCACATTTTCAAATGGAGGAGAAAAAAAGTTGTCCTTTCTGTACAATACCACATGAGAGTGGTTGGTTTTTGGTATCTAATTCATCCAGCTTCCATACACTTTACAAGAAAAACATTGGCGGCAAATTCCGTAGCTTGCTTGATTGACATTCACGGCACCCGAGGGTCTTGTGAGATGACGCTGGCTGCTGCCAGTTCATTATTATGAAAAAATGACAGAGAGGAAGGCGAGAAACACTTTTTATTTCAACAGACTTTCGCGCCGTCCCTTCCGTCAAAACTCTAAAGGCCGACTGCACATTTCCTATCTTCACAATAAAAGCCCTGCTTCATGCTGCCTGCGCTAACAAAATAAGAGTCTCGGAAAGCTGGCGTGCACAAGTGATGTGCACGCCAGCTTTCTGAGGGATCGCTTGTGCACGCCAGTTTTCCGAGACTCTGTATTTAGTTAGCGCAGGCAGCATGAAGCAGGGCTTTTATTGTGAAGATAGGAAACGTGCAGTCGGCCTTTAGAGTTTTGACGGAAGGTACGGCGCGAGAGTCTGTTGAAATAAAAAGTGTTTCTCGCCTTCCTCTCGGTCATATTTTCATAATAATGATCTTGCAGCAGCCAGCGTCATCTCACAAGACCCTCCGGTACCGTGAATGTCATTTAAGTGACGTCTTGGTGAAGATTGATGATCACTAATTTTTAGGTCTATTTTTTTAAAAAGCCTGGCTGGAGATCGACTGACACACCCCCCGCGGTCGACTGGTAGCTCGCGATCGACGTAATGGGCACACCTGATTTAAATTGATTGGGGCATCTAAATTACTGTCTTCATTTAGCACGTCAGAAAAGTTTGTGCAAAGTCAGACGATGGACAGACGGGAATCCGCCGTCCTTCGTTTGTGTTCACATACTTGGACTGACATAAATGAATAAAAAGTATTTCTTGAGACGTGACGCTGGCCAGATTGTGGTCACCCGGCTTGTATTTTGGGGACCCCCCGTCTCGGGTGAACAGGAAACAGCACTCTCACTGTCCTCAGTCGTGCGTGAAGGAAATATTACCTTCTAGATGGTTAGGAGTTGAGGTACCTCGGAGTCTCGTTCACGAGTGAGGGAAGAGTGGATCGTGACACCGACATGCAGATCGGCGTCTTCAGTAATTTCGGACGCTGTATCAATCCGTTGTGGTGAAAAAGCTGAGCCGGAAGGCAAAGCTCTAAATTTACCGGTCGATCTACGTTCCCATCCTTACCTATGGTCATGAGCTTTGGGTCATGACCGAAAGGACAAGATCACGGGTACAAGCGGCCGAAATGAGTTTCCTCTGCCAGGGGGCGGGGCTCTCCCTTAGAAATAAGGTGAGAAGCTCTGTCATCCAGGGGGAGCTCAAAGTCGCTCCTCCACATGGAGAGGAGCCAGATGAGGTGGTTCGGGCATCTGGTCAGGATGCCACCAAAACGCCTCCCTAGGGAGTTGTTTAGGGCAGTGGTCCCCAAACCGGGCCGCAGAAGAATTTTTTATTAAAAAAAAAAATATATATATATTTTTTTATTAAATCCACATAAAAAACACAATATACACTTACAATTAGTGCACCAACCACAAAAACGTCCCTTTTTCATGACGAAAACGTCCCTTTTTCATGACAAAAACGTCCCTTTTTCATGCCGCGGGACAAATTATTAAGTGTTGACCGGTCCGCGGATAAAAAAAAGGTTGGGGACCACTGGTTTAGGGCACATCCAACCAGTAGGAGGCCACAGGGAAGACCCAGGACACGTTGGGAAGACTATGTGTCCCGGCTGCCCTGGGAATGTCTCGGGATCCCCCGGGAGGAGCTGGATGAAGTGGCTGGGGAGAGGGAAGTCTGGGCTTCCCTGCTTAGGCTGTTGCCCCCGTGACCCTACCTCGGATAAGCAGAAGGAGATAGATGGATGGATAGTTAGGATTCTGTGCATGTTTCTTGTTAATTCCCTTTTTTTGGACCTCATCTACTGTCTGCTTGTTTTCTTTTTCATCATCCTCATTTTCCTTCATGGTCATTCATCTCTCTACCCAGAGTTCTCAGCTCGCGCCAAAAGGGTCACCCCAAGCATGATCTCGTCTCAGAAACACAGCAATTCTCACTCACTTTCGGGTTTGTTCTCTCATCCTGTCGCGGGGTTCTACTGTCTTTTGTTGGCGTCATTAAATGTTCCGTCCCAACCCTTTTTAACTTTTCACCATTGCTTTTTTTTTTTTTTGCATAACACATGCCACTACTAGGCTTGCAAGGCAACGCTTATTAACTTGCAAACTTTAAACGCAGTTTAATTAGATATGACACTGATTGTGAAAGGAAATAATATAAAGGATGGCATTTTAATGATAATGAGCCAGACCTGTACACAATATTTTTGTATGTAAACATCAGTTATACTATGTTTGTGCCACTGCTTAATAACTGTTTGATAAATGCAGTTTTGCTAAATTGACTTAGTTGTGATTTCCCTCTCTACACGAAAATTTAAAAAGAGCATATATTAATAAAGTATGAACACGAAGGTTTTAATGTAGACACAGAGAATCATCCTACTGCTGTGATTATATGCATCAAGTGTTAATGGCCTACTGAAATGAGATTTTCTTATTTAAACGGGGATAGCAGGTCCATTCTATGTGTCATACTTGATCATTTCGCAATATCGCTATATTTTTGCTGAAAGGATTTAGTAGAGAACACTGACTTTTGGTCGCTAATAAAAAAGCCTTGCCTGTACCGGAAGTAGCAGACGATATGCGCGTGACGTCACGGGTTGTGGAGCTCCTCACATCTGAACATTGTTTACAATCATGGCCACCAGCAGCGAGAGCGATTCGGACCGAGAAAGCGACGATTTCCCCATTAATTTGAGCGAGGATGAAAGATTTGTGGATGAGGATAATAAGAGTGAAGGACTAAAAGAAAAAAAAAGAAAGGGCAGTGGGAGCGATTCAGATGTTATTAGACACATTTACTAGGATAATTCTGGAAAATCCCTTATCTGCTTATTGTGGTACTAGTGTTTTAGTGAGATTATATAGTCGTACCTGAAAGTTGGAGGGGTGTGGCCACGGGTGTGGTGACTGCCATTGTCTCTGAGGGAAGCCACGTTTCTCGACAAGGCGAAGCGAAGGCAGCCGTTGGGGCCGGGTTGAGCTTTTTTTCCCCCTCCTCCACGGTGGAAGCATCCCCTGTTTCGGGGCGGCCGGTCGGAGGAGGCAAGAGAGTCCGCAGCTACCTCTTTGACAGGTGCACGAGGAACAACGCAAGCTCCGCTCATGTCTACGGTAAGAGCCGACTTATTACCACAATTTTCTCCGGTTGACATGTGGTAGAGAACCATGTTCGCTTGACCGCTCTGTTCCATAGTAAAGCTTCACCTTCGGGAATCTAAACAAGGAAACACTGGCTGTGTTTGTGTTGCTACACCGCTTCCCACCTACATCTTTCTTCTTTGACGTCTCCATTATTCATTGAACAAATTGCAAAAGTTTCAGCAACACAGATGTCCAGAATACTGTGTATTTATTCGATTAGAGCAGACGACTTATAGCTGGGATCGGGCTGGAACAAAATGTCCGCTACAATCCATGATGTCGCGACGTTTTCAACAGGATACTTCGCACAAAATTTAAAATGGCAATTTAGTAAACTAAAAAGGCCGTATTGGCATGTGTTGCAATGTTAATATTTCATCATTGATATATAAACTATCAGACTGCGTGGTCGGTAATAGTGGGTTTCAGTAGGCCTTTAAATCAAGGCTAAGGCAAAATATGGACATATATATCGTGTATCGTGGAATGGCCAAAAAATATTGAGATACCGTATTTCCTTGAATTGCCGCTGGGGCGTTAATTAATTTAAAACCTCTTCTCACTTCTGCGCTTACCAAAGACATGCGGTAAAAGTAAGCATGCGCTAATTATTTTAAAACCTCTTTTCACTCCGGCACTTACCAAAGGGATGCAGTAAAAAAATTTAGTGTGATGTAAGCTTTGACCTTAAATCCTACTGAATAGCTCTTAATCTTCTTCCCTTTATGCGATTTCAAATTACCGGTATCGAAATCAGCCTCCTCCATTTTGAAAATTATGACAGGGGAAATACTAAGCACGCGCTAATTATTTTGCAAAGCGAGTTTGACCCGGCAATAATTCAAGGCAGGCACATACTATATACCCTGCGGCAATTCAAGGAAATATGGTATTAAAAAAAGGTTTAGTTCACACACAGGCATATTTAGCTTGCAAATCGAGGGGTTTGTAAATCGAGGTTTCACTAAACCGGGGGTCGGCAACCCGCGGCTCTTTAGCGCCGCCCTAGTGGCTCTCTGGAGCTTTTTGAAAAATATATGAAAATGGAAAAAGATGAGGGGAAAAAAATATGTTTGAGGACAAACACAAACCATCCTAATTGCTATAAAGCACACTGTTTATATTAAACATGCTTCTTTGATTCGAGTATTTGGTGAGTGCCGTTTTGTCCTACTAATTTTGGCGGCCCTTGAACTCACCGTAGTTTGTTTACATGTATAACTTTCTCCGACTTTCTAAGACGTGTTTTAGGCCACTTCTTTTTCCGTCTCATTTTGTCCACCAAACTTTTAACGTTGTGCATGGATGCACAAAGGTGAGTTTTGTTGATGTTATTGACTTGTGTGGTGTGCTAATCAGACATATTTGGTCACTGCATGACTGCAAGCTAATCGATGCTAACATGCTATTTAGGCTAGCTGTATGTACATATTGCATCATTATGCCTCATTTGTAGCTATATTTGAGCTCATTTAGTTTCCTTTAAGTCCTCATAATTAAATTGATATCTCATGACACACCATCTTGCGGCTCCAGGCGGATTTGTTTTTGTATTTTTGGTCCAATATGGCTCTTTCAACATTTTGTGTTGCCGACCCCTGCATTAAACTGTATTGTGTACTGTGGGCACCCCTAAGAACTAACGACCATTTATGAGGCATCGACCTTGTACGTGTGAAATTCAGAACTTACTTTTGCACGTCACGGCAGGTGTCCATTCCCGTGCGACCTCCTTGGATGAGCAGACCACCGTCCCCCGTCGCCGGTTCACAAGTGACAGCCAGTGTCTAAACGGACCAGAAGACGGTCCGTCCCCCGATGTCCCGGTTCGCTCCCCTATCCGCTGCGTTTCTCCAGAGTTCGTCAACGCCATAGCGATGAACCCTGGTGGACGACCGAAGGAGGTAGGAGAAAGTCAGTTTGGTAACATGACGGTGTCTACAAACCCCGTTTCCATATGAGTTGGGAAATTGTGTTAGATGTAAATATAAACGGAATACAATGATTTGCAAATAATTTTCAACCCATATTCAGTTGAATATGCTACAAAGACAACATATTTGATGTTCAAACTAAATACAGTTTGTCGCTACATCTGTAAGTGCTGGTTAAAGCTCTACTATGCAGAGCGAAAGCCATTTATCAACAACATCCAGAAACGCCGTCAGCTTCTCTGGGCCCGAGATCATCTAAGATGGACTGATGCAAAGTGGAAAAGTGTTCTGTGGTCTGACGAGTCCACATTTCAAATTGTTTTTGGAAATATTCCGACCAAAGGGGAAGCGAACCATCTAGATTGTTGTCGACACAAAGTTCAAAAGCCAGCATCTGTGATGGTATTGGGGTGCATTAGTGCCCAAGGCATGGGTAACTTACACATCTGTGAAGGCACCATTAATGCTGAAAGGTACATACAGGTTTTGGAACCATATATGCTGCCATCTAAGCGCCGTCTTTTTCATGGACGCCCCTGCTTATTTCAGCAAGACAATGCCAAGCCACATTCAGCACATGTTACAACAGCGTGTCTTCGTAAAAAAAGAATGCGGGTACTTTCCTGGCCCGCCTGTCATAGTTAGTTTGTAACGAACCCCAAGATGCAGAGAAGGAGGCAGGCATAGAATAGGAAAAACATGATGTAATTAAAAAAACTAGAACAAGAACAAACAAAAGGGTACTAACCAAAAGCGCGCACAAGGCGGATAACAAACTAAAAGAGCTAGCATGGGAGCTAGAAAACAAATGGAGCTTAGCATGAAAGCTAGCAACAACAAAAGGACCTAGCGTGGAAGCTAGCAGGTAGTGAGCCGAAAACAGAAGTCGTTACGTATTGTGAGAAAACATATTGGAAGCAGGGAACAAAAGACAGTAAGCTACAAACAGCTACCGAAATATAGCTTACCGCTACGCTGCAATGAGACAACAGGACACGACACGACACGACAGCAGCGACACGACAATAATCCAGCCCTGACTGGAGGAGAAAACAGGTCTAAATAGGAGCGGGCTGATTGGCGCCAGGTGTGGCCAGGTGCCAATGAGCCGCAGCTGAGGGGACACAGAACTCAGGGAGAAAGACAGGAAACAGACAAAATAAGAGTCTGTCTAACTAAAGAAAAGAAAT
The DNA here is from genome assembly GCF_033978795.1 of Nerophis ophidion. Classification (NCBI taxonomy): domain Eukaryota; kingdom Metazoa; phylum Chordata; class Actinopteri; order Syngnathiformes; family Syngnathidae; genus Nerophis; species Nerophis ophidion. The sequence continues at coordinate 10,855,096 of NC_084623.1, forward strand.
ACTACACACACACAGAGGAAAAACTAAAACACAACCAAACTAACAGGGACGAACCTGACACCGCCTGCAGTCCAGACCTGTCTCCCATGGAAAATGTGTGGCGCATTATGAAGCGTAAAATACGACAGCGGAGTTGAACGACTGAAGCTCTACATAAAACAAGAATGGGAAAGAATTCCACTTTCAAAGCTTCAAGAATTAGTTTCCTCAGTTCCCAAACGTTTATTGAGTGTTGTTAAAAGAAAAGGTGATGTAACACAGTGGTGAACATGCCCTTTCCCAACTACTTTGGCACGTGTTGCAGCCATTAAATTCTAAGTTAATTATTTTTTGCCAAAAAAAAATAAAGTTAATGAGTTTGAACGTCAAATATGTTGTCTTTGTAGCATATTCAACTGAATATGGGTTGAAAAGGATCTGCAAATCATTGTATTCCGTTTATATTTACATCTAACACAATTTCCCAACTCATATGGAAACGGGGTAAGTATTTACTAAGTGTGTTTGTCATCCTCAGAGACACATGCACAGCTACCGCGAAGCCTTTGAGGAGATGGACAGTGGGCCTGCCAGCCCGACCCCCACAGTTGGTGGTGAGGTGCTTCCCCGAACCCCTGCCTTCCCCGTCACGCCACAAACCCCTTACTTCAACCTGTGTAAGTTTCCCTTAAGGCTGACCAACGGCACTGTGGAGCTCGGGCATAGCCTAGTGATTAGCAGGTTGTTGTTTTTTTAAATATAAAATATTACCACTGTGGTTTCCCAAACTGTTTTCCTTAAGTGCCACCTCAAACAAAAATCAATAACGGAGCAGCATAGTCCATAGTGGATCTAACATAATAGTGAGAGTCCAGTCCATAGTGGATCCAACATAATAGTGAGAGTCCAGTCCATAGTGGATATAACATAATAGTTAGAGTCCAGTCCATAGTGGATCTAACATAATAGCGAGAGTCCAGTCCATAGTGGATCTAACATAATAGTGAGAGTCCTGTCCATAGTGGATCTAACATAATAGCGAGAGTCCAGTCCATAGTGGATCTAACATAATAGTGAGAGTCCTGTCCATAGTGGATCTAACATAATAGCGAGATTCCAGTCCATAGTGGATCTGACATAATAGTGAGAGTCCATTCCATAGTGGATCTAACATAATAGCGAGAGTCCAGTCCATAGTGGATCTAACATAATAGTGAGAGCCCAGTCCATAGTGGATCCAACATAATAGTGAGAGTCTAGTCCATAGTGGATCTAGCATAATAGTGAGAGTCCAGTCCATAGTGGATTTAACATAATAGTGAAAGTCCAGTCCATAGTGGATCTAACATAATAGTGAGAGTCCAGTCCATACTGGATCTAAGATAATAGTGTGAGAGTCCAGTCCATAGTGGATCTAACATAATAGCGAGAGTCCAGTCCATAGTGGATCTAACATAATAGTGAGAGTCCATTCCATAGTGGATCTAACATAATAGCGAGAGTCCAGTCCATATTGGATCTAACATAATAGTGAGAGTCCAGTCCATAGTGGCTCTAACATAATAGTGAGAGTCCAGTCCATAGTGGATCTAACATAATAGTGACAGTCCAGTCCATAGTGGATCTAACATAATAGTGAGAGTCCTGTCCATAGTGGATCTAACATAATAGTGAGAGTCCAGTCCATAGTGGATTTAACATAATAGTGTGAGAGTCCAGTCCATAGTGGATCTAACATAATAGTGGGAGTCCAGTCCATAGTGGATCTAACATAATAGTGTGAGAGTCCAGTCCATAGTGGATCTAACATAATAGTGAGAGTCCAGTCCATAGGGGATCTAACATAATAGTGAGAGTCCAGTCCATAGTGGATCTAACATAATAGCGAGAGTCCAGTCCATAGTGGATCTAACATAATAGTGAGAGTCCTGTCCATAGTGGATCTAACATAATAGTGGGAGTCCAGTCCATAGTGGATCTAACATAATAGCGAGAGTCCAGTCCATAGTGGATCTAACATAATAGTGAGAGTCCTGTCCATAGTGGATCTAACATAATAGTGGGAGTCCAGTCCATAGTGGATCTAACATAATAGTGTGAGAGTCCAGTCCATAGTGGATCTAACATAATAGTGAGAGTCCAGTCCATTGTGGATCTAACATAATAGTGAGAGTCCAGTCCATACTGGATCTAAGATAATAGTGTGAGAGTCCAGTCCATAGTGGATCTAACATAATAGCGAGAGTCCAGTCCATAGTGGATCTAACATAATAGTGAGAGTCCATTCCATAGTGGATCTAACATAATAGCGAGAGTCCAGTCCATAGTGGATCTAACATAATAGTGAGAGTCCAGTCCATAGTGGCTCTAACATAATAGTGAGAGTCCAGTCCATAGTGGATCTAACATAATAGTGACAGTCCAGTCCATAGTGGATCTAACATAATAGTGAGAGTCCTGTCCATAGTGGATCTAACATAATAATGAGAGTCCAGTCCATAGTGGATTTAACATAATAGTGTAAGAGTCCAGTCCATAGTGGATCTAAGATAATAGTGGGAGTCCAGTCCATAGTGGATCTAACATAATAGTGTGAGAGTCCAGTCCATAGTGGATCTAACATAATAGTGAGAGTCCAGTCCATAGTGGATCTAACATAATAGCGAGAGTCCAGTCCATAGTGGATCTAACATAATAGTGAGAGTCCTGTCCATAGTGGATCTAACATAATAGTGGGAGTCCAGTCCATAGTGGATCTAACATAATAGTGTGAGAGTCCAGTCCATAGTGGATCTAACATAATAGTGAGAGTCCAGTCCATTGTGGATCTAACATAATAGCGAGAGTCCAGTCCATAGTGGATCTAACATAATAGTGAGAGTCCAGAGTCCATAGTGGATCTAACATAATAGTGAGAGTCCAGTCCATAGTGGATCTAACATAATAGTGAGAGTCCAGTCCATAGTGGATCCAAGATAATAGTGAGAGTCCAGTCCATAGTGGATCTAACATAATGGTGAGAGTCCAGTCCATAGTGGATCTAACATAATAGTGAGAGTCCAGTCCATAGTGGATCTAACATAATAGTGAGAGTCCAGTCCATAGTGGATCTAACATAATAGTGAGAGTCCAGTCCATTGTGGATCCAACATAATAGTGAGAGTCCAGTCCATTGTGGATCCAAGATAATAGTGAGAGTCCAGTCCATAGTGGATCTAAGATACTAGTGAGAGTCCAGTCCATAGTGGATCTAACATAATAGCGAGAGTCCAGTCCATAGTGGATCTGACATAATATTGAGCGTCCAGTCAATAGTGGATCCAACATAATAGTGAGAGTCCAGTCCATAGTGGATCTAACATAATAGTGAGAGTCCAGTCCATAGTGGATCCAACATAATAGTGAGAGTCCAGTCCATAGTGGATCTAACATAATAGTGAGAGTCCAGTCCATGGTGGATCTTACATAATAGCGAGAGTCCAGTCCATAGTGGATCTAACATAATAGTGAAAGTCCAGTCCATTGTGGATCTAAGATAAAAGTAAGAGTCCAGTCCATAGTGGATCTAACATAATAGTGAGAAACGGCAGATCAACTGTTCTAAAAGCTTTTCAATCACTGTTTATTTTTCTTTCTGAGGTCCAAATGGGCCACCAAACTCAGGTTTTCTCATTTTAGCTCAACAGCTGGTGCTGGGAGTTAACTATAAACGGGGGCTGTTAATAGCAAACTTGTGAAAGCGGGAGTGCACGTGACAACCTCGGGCAACTATTCAAGGAAAGTCCCCACATCACATTCTTGACTGTCCACTCAGACCAGGCGCAAACACGGCTCACAGTCTCAGGACAGTTTTTGGGCGCAAATAATTGATTTGGATTCTTGGGTAAGTGGGTCTCGCATGCCTCCTGTCCAGAGTTCCACTGTCCCACGTCAGCCGTAGAACTGTTCCACCACATCCCCCCTTCCACGTTAAGTGACCCTTTGCCTGTATCGTACTGTACCTCGGTCCTGCTTTTACATGACAACACCACCAGAGTAGCACTTGTAACATAACAAAATAGTTGTTCACATCCAAGTTTGAAAAAAACAAACCTAAAACAGTTTAAAATCTTCTTCTACAGGAGGGATGTCAAACTGTTTTTTATTGAGGCCCTTTGATGGCAGTTATAACTGCCATCAAAGGGCCACATGTAACAACAAATAATGTATGAATTTGCCTCTGGATTTACAAACCCCGTTTCCATACGAGTTGGGAAATTGTGTTAGATGTAAATATAAACGGAATACAATGATTTGCGAATCATTTACAACCCATATTCATTTGAATGTGCTACAAAGACAAGATATTTGATGTTCAAACTCATAAACTTTCTTTTTTTTTTTGCAAATAATAATTAACTTAGATAATCATGGCTGCAACACGTGCCAAAGTAGTTGGGAAAGGGCATGTTCACCACTGTGTTACATCACCTTTTCTTTTAACAACACTCAATAAACGTTTGGGAACTGAAGAAACTAATTGTTGAAGCTTTGAAAGTGGAATTCTTTCCCATTCTTGTTTTATGACCAGCTTCAGTCGTTCAACAGTCGTATTTTACGCTTCATAATGCGCCACACATTTTAGATGGTACACAGGTCTGGACTGCAGGCGGGCCGGGAAAGTACCTGTACTCTTTTTTTACGAAGCCACGCTGTTGTAACACGTGCTGAATGTGGCTTGGCATTGCTGAAATAAGCAGGGGCGTCCATGAAAAAGACAGCGCTTGGATGGCAGTATATGTTGTTCCAAAACCTGTATGTACCTTTCAGTATTAATGGTGCCTTCACAGATGTGTAAGTTACCCATGCCTTGGGCACTAATGCACCCCCATACCATCACAGATGCTGCCTTTGGAACTTTGCGTCGATAACAGTCTGGATGGATCGCTTCCCCTTTGGTCAGGATGACACAATGTCGAATATTTCAAGAAACAATTTGAAATGTGGACTCGTCAGACCACAGAACACTTTTCCACTTTGCATCAGTCCATCTTAGATGATCTCGGGCTCAGAGAAGCCGACGGCGTTTCTGGATGTTGTTGATAAATGGCTTTCGCTTTGCATAGTAGAGCTTTAACTTGCACTCACAGATGTAGCGACGAACTGTATTTAGTGACAGTGGTTTTCTGAAGTGTTCCTGAGCCCATGTGGTGATATCCTTTAGAGATTGATGTCGGTTTTTGATGCAGTGCCGTCTGAGGGATCGAAGGTCACGGTCATTCAATGTCGGTTTCCGGTTGGTTTCTCTAGATTCTCTGAACCTTTTGATGATATTATGGACCGTAGATGTTGAAATCCCTAAATTTCTTTCAATTTCACTTTGAGAAACGTTGTTCTTAAACTGTTTGACTATTTGCTCACGCAGTTGTGGACAAAGGGGTGTACCTCGCCCCATCCTTTCTTGTGAAAGACTGAGCATTTTTTTGGGAAGCTGCTTTTATAGCCAATCATGGCACCCACCTGTTCCCAATTAGCCTGCACACCTGTGGGATGTTCCAAATAAGTGTTTGATGAGCATTCCTCAACTTAATCAGTTTTTATTGCCACCTTTCCCAACTTCTTTGTCACGTGTTGCTGGCATCAAATTCTAAAGTTAATGATTATTTGTAAACAAAAAAAATGTTTATCAGTCTTTGTAGCATATTCAACTAAATATGGATTGAAAATCAAATCATTGTATTTTGTTTTTATTTACATCTAACACAATTTCCCAACTCATATGGAAACAGGTTTTGTATTATTAATTATATATATATTTTTTTTCTTAAGTAGACTGTCGATTCTACATTAAAAACTTTACATTTACAACATTTTACTGTAAAATACAGTGTTTTTTTACTTGTATTTCTTACAACATTTTATGGTAAATATAAAAACAGTACCACTGTTTTTGTTGTTGTTTTTTTTTAACAGAAAAAGCTTGCAGCTTAGTTGGCAGAATCGTTGTGTTAAATTTACATAGTTTTTTACATTACGTTGTCCAGGGTGTACCCCGCCTTCCGCCCGATTGTAGCTGAGATAGGCGCCAGCACCCCCCGCGACCCCAAAAGGGAAGAAGCGGTAGAAAATGGATGGATGTTAATGGAAAAACAGTACACATATTTTTTTTTAATTCTGGCAACTTAGCTGCCGGTTTTTTTTTTTTTCCATAAAAACAAATGTACCATCTTTTAGGGCCGGGCGATATATCGATATATCGCATATTTGTCTCTGTGCGATAAAGAAAATGACTCAGGGGCCACATTTAGAGAAATAAATGTGTCTGGGGGCCGGTTTATCTATTTTTAGGAACATTAATACAAAACCTCACAATAATGTCTGATTGTCAGTTTTGACGGACCGTCTTAAAAAACAGAATGGAATTTTAAGTTTTTTCTACGAACGGTAAAACACTGAATATCGACAACATATGAATGTCACGCCCCCTCTCGATCGACATATTTTACAATCAAGCAAAACGCGCCAAAAATATGACAAACACCGAAATACAAACGGTAAAAATAAAATCTAAAATCTGATGTATCACTAAGCTTTAGAACTTTGTTGTGAAAATCTCCTTCCAGGTCTGTCCCTGACGCCCACATTTCAGGCTGACACTGTGGATCGTGTATCGTGACATGGCCTAAAAATATCGAGATATTAAAAAAAAGGCGATATCGTCTTTCCGTTTACACTAATACACTGTCCAGAAATTTTACAGTAAAAAAATGGCAGCTTTTTTTGATTGATTGATGGATACTTTTATTAGTAGATTGCACAGTACAGTACATATTCCGTACAATTGACCACTAAATGGTAACACTCGAATACGTTTTTCAACTCGTTGATCAAATTATGGTAGTCAACAGAATTTTAACGCAAAAAAATGGTAGTTTTTTTTTTTCAATTAGCGAATTAGCGAATTATATTTATATAGCGCTTTTTCTCTAGTGACTCAAAGCGCTTTACATAGTGAAGCCCAATATCTAATTTTTACATTCAAACCAGTGTGGGTGGCACTGGGAGCAGGTGGGTAAAGTGTCTTGCCCAAGGACACAACGGCAGTGACTAGGATGGCTGAAGCGGGGATCGAACCTGCAACCCTCAAGTTGCTGGCACGGCCGCTCTACCAACCGAGCTATACCGCCTAAAACAGGCAAATTAATGCACTTTGAATTTTTCTGTCATTTTTTTGCTGTCCAAATGTTTGTATAGCTTAAATACGGATTAAAAAAACAGGAAAATTAATGCACTTTGAATTTTTCCGTCATTTGTTGTCCACATTTTTGTATAGTTTAAATACGGATTAAAGAACACCGTAAAATGAATTGTCATTTTTGATTATTTTGATGGGTAGTATGCTGCAAAATCACAAGTCAAGTTTTTATTTAGACACTTTTTTTTTAAGTATGATACTTTAAAATTTGTTGCAAAAATGGATACTATAAAAGTTTAAAGGCATGCAAATTCAAGCAGTAAATATATTTTTTCTATCAAAATGAAAAAAAAAAAATCCTTTACATTTAGTGAGAAAATATTAAGTACTTTATTGACATGGGTTTTTAAAAAAAAATTTTTTTTAATGAATTTATTAATCAATCCAACAAAACAATACGCAACAATACCATAACAATGCAATCCAATTCCAAAACCAAACTCCACCCTGCAACATTCAGAATAGCAATAAACAGAAGAATTGAGGACACACAAACATGACACGGTACGATCTAAAAGTAGAGAAACAAAAATGAATGTTATCAATATTAGTAACAATTTCAAAATAGCAGTGATTAAAAATCCCTCATTGATAAATCCAGGTGTTTTGCGGGCCAGATAAAATGATGCCGGGGGCCTTGAGTTTGACACCTGTGTTCTCCAGGGTTAGTTTTTGCCTCATTCTTCTCTTAAAGCATGCGTTATCCAAAAGAGAAGTATTACTTGCTCACAAATGCTACCTGGTGGTGGTTTGTGCACACTGCATTAATCCTGGATGGTCCCCCGTCCTCAATGCTCACGCAGGGTTCTCACAGGAATGAGGCAAAAATACCACATTAGCCACTGTGGCCGTTGCTGCTCTGTGTGCTGTTGTCATTAGTGTCTGGGTTCTGGTTGCTGTCTTGCTGTAGTCCAACCAGCCCTCAGTGATGCTACATCCAGATGTTCTTTGTTGATGTTTTGACACGTGCATGTTTTGCTCCTCCTTCAGAGCATGAGGCATGAACACTGTGAATGTCCCCATTCCTGATTGTTTTGGCGTCATTGTGTCTTATCTTGACGGCTCTGTACCTGTTGAATAAACACACACTTAGGCCAGTCCTTCTCAAATAGGATGCAGATGAATGTGATAAAAAGAAATTGGATATTTGTTAAAGTTACTATATACAAAAGGGGGATTCAAAAAGTGTATACTTCTTCCCATTACCTGTCTGGGAAATGATTATTATTATTATAATTTTTTTTGCGTGAAATAATAATATTGCCATTTAGCACAAGACTATTCTCTGGAGATATGTATGTATATTATGTACATACTCAATAAACAACAACTTTAAACTTTAAATAGTGTGGCGGGCCCCTTTGGTTATGGTGCGATTTTTAGTATCACGCTTCAAAACCCGCTTCGAAAAGCATAACTTCTGGCCATTAAGCCTGATTTACTCATTTTAAATAAAATAAAAAAATCAGCGAAATTTGACTTATTTGTTTTTGTTTTATTGGTTAAAGTTATTTATATATTGTTACTGATGCTGATCAATTTGAATTTAGTATTATTAATTGAGTTACAACCATTTTTTTCAGTGTCAAATGGTTGAAGTCAGTCCAATTTTTTTTATAGTTTAAAAAGGGATGAAAAAAACAGGTCTGAATTTTTTTATGGCATTTTTGTTGTTGTCCAAATTTTTGTATAGTTTAAATAGGGATTAAAAAAACAGGCAAATTAATACACTTTGAATTTTTCTGTCATTTTTTTGTTGTCCAAATGTTTGTATAGTTTAAATACGGATTAAAAAAACAGGCAAATTCATGCACTTTGAATTTTTTCTGTCATTTGTTTTGTTGTCCAAATTATTTATATAGTTTAAATCGGGATTAAAAAACAGGCAGATTAATGCACTTAGATTTTTTTGTGTCATTTTTTTTTTTAGTCCAAATTTTTGTATAATTTAGATAGGGATGAAAAAACAACAACAGGCAAATTAATGGACTTTTAATTTTTTCTGTCATTTTTTTGATGTCCCAATTTTTGTATAGTTTAAATAGGGATTTAAAAAAAACAGGCAAATTAATGCTCTTAAAATTTTTTCTTCCATTTTTTTGTTGTCCAAATTTTTGTAAAATTTAAATAGGTATAAAAAAAACTGGTCAAATTAATGCACTTAGAATTTTTTTCTTTCATTTTTTTTGCTGTCCACATTTTTGTATGATTTAAATAGATATAAAAAAAACAGGCAAATTAATGCACTTTGAATTTTTTGTGTCTTTTTTTGTTGTCCACATTTTTGTATAGTTTAAATATGGATAAAAACAGGCAAATTAATGCACTTTGATTTTTTTCTGTCATTTTTTTTGTAGTCTAAATTTTTGTATAATATAGATAGGGATAAAAAAAAAAAACGACAGGCAAATTAATGGACTTTTAATTTTTTCTGTCATTTTTTTGGTGTCCAAATTTTTGTATAGTTTAAATAGGGATTTAAAAAAAACAGGCAAATTAATGCACTTTAAATTTTTTCTTCCATTTTTTTGTTGTCCAAATTTTTGTATACGGGTAGTTTAAATAAGGATGAAAAAAACAGGCAAATTAATGCACTTTGAATTTTTTCTGTCATTTTTTTGTTGTCCAAATTTTGGTAAAATTTAAATAGGTATAAAAAAACTGGTCAAATTAATGCACTTAGAATTTTTTCTGTCATTTTTTTGTTGTCCTAATTTTTGTATAGCTTGAATACAGATTAAAAAAACAGGAAAATTAATGCACTTTGAATTTTTTTCTGTCATTTTTTTTGCTGTCCACATTTTTGTATGATTTAAATAGATATAAAAAAAAAACAGGCAAATTAATGCACTTTGAATTTTTTGTGTCTTTTTTTGTTGTCCAAATTTTTGTATAGTTTAAATATGGATAAAAAACAAGCAAATTAATGCACTTTGAATTTTTTCTGTCATTTTTTTTGTAGTCCAAATTTTTGTATAATTTAGATAGGGATAAAAAAAAAAAAAACAGGCAAATTAATGGACTTTTAATTTTTTCTGTCATTTTTTTGATGTCCAAATTTTTGTAGAGTTTAAATAAGGATTTTAAAAAAACAGGCAAATTAATGCTCTTTAAATTTTTTCTTCCATTTTTTTGTTGTCCAAATTTTTGTATACGGGTAGTTTAAATAAGGATTAAAAAAACAGGCACATTAATGCACTTTGAATTATTTCTGTCATTTTTTTGTTGTCCAAATTTTTGTAAAATTGAAATAGGTATAAAAAAACTGGTCAAATTAATGCACTCAGAATTTTTTCCGTCATTTTTTTGTTGTCCAAATTTTTGTTGTAAGTCGATCTATATTTCATTCTATTTCTTCTTTTCTTCACTGTTATTAAAGATACAATGTTATGCAGAGGTGTATTTATAAGATTTTTTTCCCGAGAAATAGTTACATTTATAGTCGCGGGAGTACACTATTTTTTTCTTCCATATGAAAATGCAAAAAAACCGAACTATTTGCGAAATCAGACTAATTTAGTGCATGTAAACATAGTGACCGACATAGTGTAACATTAGAGTACATCTCATGTTTACAATTTGTACTCCGCCTTCCGCCCGAGTGCAGCTGGGATAGGCTCCAGCACCACCCCACTGCCACCCCGAGAGGGACAAGCGGTAGAAAATGGACGGATGGATGAAAGTAGTAGGAAGAAGCAGAGGTTATTTCATGCCAAACCATTCTTCGTAGTAAATGTGGTCCCTTCCAGTGTTCAATACACATTACTTGCAAAAGCCAGGGATGTCGGGCCCCCAGGGGACACCCCAGAATGAGCCCCCAAACTCCCAAATGCACTCCACTTACATGCCGCCGTCCTCCAGAAAAGGAGCCGGATTACAAAACTCGCAGGTGTAATCCATGATTTAACCCTTTTTCCCACTTTTTGATATTACTTTCATATTGTGTATATGACCCTGCGGTCATTTTTGTGATATATAATTGGAATGGTAGAGATTTTTGAAAATAACTTATATTCGCTGAGATGATTTTGTGTTGCTAGATTGTGCTGCTACAGCAAAAAAACAGGTATTGGCTGTCAAGATAGCCCTATTTGAGTTTTTTATTCAGTGAATTTAAGTTCATTTATGTCTTTTTTTTTTTTTTTTTTTAGGTCGGTCCCCTCCGGGTCTGGCTAAGACTCCACTGTCAGCCCTGGGATTGAAACCCCACAACCCAGCAGAACTCCTACTCAATCAAACTGGTCCAGGTTGGTTGCAGGATTTTTTTCAAAAGTTTTTAAATACAAAAAAATTTATTTTTATTTCTCAGATCCTGATTGTTATAACCGAGTTTGAATCAATTAATCAATGCACGTACATTTTTTTTTACACATTTTTCTAATACACTATATAAACTGAAGAAAGATGTAGATAGTAGATAAAGATGTTGCTTTTCTGCAACATCAATCAATCATCAATCAATGTTTATTTATATAACCCTAAATCACAAGTGTCTCAAAGGGCTGCACAAGCCACAACGACATCCTTGGTTCAGAGCCCACACAAGGGCAAGGAAAAACTCACAACCCAGTGGGATGTCAATGTGAATGACTATGAGAAGCCTTGGAGAGGACTGTGTTATTATGTTATGTATTATTACCGAGGATGTCGTAGTGGTTTGTGCAGCCCTTTGAGACACTAGTGATTTAGGGCTATATAAGTAAACATTGATTGATTGATTGATTATTCTATTTTTTTAGTGTGGCCCTTGTATTCCCTTTATATACAATGTTTCCGGACTATAGGTATACAAGCCGCACCCACTAAATTTTAGGGAAAATAAATATGTTTCCCTATAAAAGCCGCAGATATATACGTTGCAAAATTAACGTTTACGCAGAAATAATCTGGAAATGTTTATTTACATACCTTAGTTGTTCCCACACGGTGCCTTGAACACGGCAATAAAACGGCTGGTCAGGCAAAACAGAAGTCATTGTCATGGACCCACTAGTTGCGGAAGCTAGCGCTCTAATCATAACGATAACATAACGATAGTACGTACTAATATGCATGAAAACTTACGAACGTTGTTTGGAGTTGTGAATGCAAAATCCATACGAGTAGAAACCTTATGGATGGCTCAATGACTAAACAGCGTTCTACTTTTGTTCAAAAGGAGTAAATGGAAGGACACTGCAGCAACTGCAGTGAGCAATTTATCCACAAGATGGTGCCAGAGCACAAACGATAAAACACCCTCTCAGTGTATTTGCATGGGTTTTATTGCATTTTTTTTTCGTATTACCTTAGAAAAATCCATAAATTAGCCACACCGTTTTGTAAGCCACAGGGTTAAGTGTTGGAAAAAAGTAGTGGCTTGTTCCCACACGGTGCCTTGAACACGGCAGTAAAACGGCTGGTCAGGCAAAACAGAAGTCATTGTCATGGACCCACTAGCTGCGGAAGCCAGCGCTCTAATCATAACGACAACATAACGATAGCAGGTACAAATATGCATGAAAACTTACGAATGTTGTTTGGAGTTGTGAATGCATAATCCATTCGAGTAAAAACGTTATGGATGGCTCAATGACTAAACAGCGTTCTACTTTTGTTCGAAAGGAGTAAATGGAAGGACACTGCAGCAACTGCAGTGAGCAATTTATCCACAAGATGGTGCCAGAGCACAAACAATAAAACACCCTCTCAGTGTATTTGCTAGGGTTTTATTGCATTTTTTTTTGTATTACCTTAGAAAAATCCATAAATTAGCCACACCGTTTTGTAAGCCACAGGGTTAAGTGTTGGAAAAAAGTAGTGGCTTGTTCCCACACGGTGCCTTGAACACGGCAGTAAAACGGCTGGTCAGGCAAAACAGAAGTCATTGTCATGGACCCACTAGCTGCGGAAGCTAGCGCTCCAATCATAACGACAACATAACGATAGCAGGTACGAATATGCGTGAAAACTTACAAACGTTGTTTGGAGTTGTGAATGCATAATCCATTCGAGTAAAAACGTTATGGATGGCTCAATGACTAAACAGCGTTCTACTTTTGTTCGAAAGGAGTAAATGGAAGGACACTGCAGCAACTGCAGTGAGCAATTTATCCACAAGATGATGCCAGAGCACAAACGATAAAACACCCTCTCAGTGTATTTGCTTGGGTTTTATTGCATTTTTTTTTTGTATTACCTTAGAAAAATCCATAAATTAGCCACACCGTTTTGTAAGCCACAGGGTTAAGTGTTGGAAAAAAGTAGTGGCTTGTTCCCACACGGTGCCTTGAACACGGCAGTAAAACGGCTGGTCAGGCAAAACAGAAGTCATTGTCATGGACCCACTAGCTGCGGAAGCTAGCGCTCCAATCATAACGACAACATAACGATAGCAGGTACGAATATGCGTGAAAACTTACAAACGTTGTTTGGAGTTGTGAATGCATAATCCATTCGAGTAAAAACGTTATGGATGGCTCAATGACTAAACAGCGTTCTACTTTTGTTCGAAAGGAGTAAATGGAAGGACACTGCAGCAACTGCAGTGAGCAATTTATCCACAAGATGATGCCAGAGCACAAACGATAAAACACCCTCTCAGTGTATTTGCTTGGGTTTTATTGCATTTTTTTTTTTGTATTACCTTAGAAAAATCCATAAATTAGCCACACCGTTTTGTAAGCCACAGGGTTAAGTGTTGGAAAAAAGTAGTGGCTTGTTCCCACACGGTGCCTTGAACACGGCAGTAAAACGGCTGGTCAGGCAAAACAGAAGTCATTGTCATGGACCCACTAGCTGCGGAAGCTAGCGCTCCAATCATAACGACAACATAACGATAGCAGGTACAAATATGCGTGAAAACTTACAAACGTTGTTTGGAGTTGTGAATGCATAATCCATTCGAGTAAAAACGTTATGGATGGCTCAATGACTAAACAGCGTTCTACTTTTGTTCGAAAGGAGTAAATGGAAGGACACTGCAGCAACTGCAGTGAGCAATTTATCCACAAGATGATGCCAGAGCACAAACGATAAAACACCCTCTCAGTGTATTTGCTTGGGTTTTATTGCATTTTTTTTTTGTATTACCTTAGAAAAATCCATAAATTAGCCACACCGTTTTGTAAGCCACAGGGTTAAGTGTTGGAAAAAAGTAGTGGCTTGTTCCCACACGGTGCCTTGAACACGGCAGTAAAACGGCTGGTCAGGCAAAACAGAAGTCATTGTCATGGACCCACTAGCTGCGGAAGCTAGCGCTCCAATCATAACGACAACATAACGATAGCAGGTACAAATATGCGTGAAAACTTACAAACGTTGTTTGGAGTTGTGAATGCATAATCCATTCGAGTAAAAACGTTATGGATGGCTCAATGAATAAACAGCGTTCTACTTTTGTTCGAAAGGAGTAAATGGAAGGACACTGCAGCAACTGCAGTGAGCAATTTATCCACAAGATGATGCCAGAGCACAAACGATAAAACACCCTCTCAGTGTATTTGCTTGGGTTTTATTGCATTTTTTTTTTGTATTACCTTAGAAAAATCCATAAATTAGCCACACCGTTTTGTAAGCCACAGGGTTAAGTGTTGGAAAAAAGTAGTGGCTTGTTCCCACACGGTGCCTTGAACACGGCAGTAAAACGGCTGGTCAGGCAAAACAGAAGTCATTGTCATGGACCCACTAGCTGCGGAAGCTAGCGCTCTAATCATAACGACAACATAACGATAGCACGTACAAATATGCCTGAAAACTTACCAACGTTGTTTGGAGTTGTGAATGCATAATCCATTCGAGTAAAAACGTTATGGATGGCTCAATGACTAAACAGCGTTCTACTTTTGTTCGAAAGGAGTAAATGGAAGGACACTGCAGCAACTGCAGTGAGCAATTTATCCACAAGATGGTGCCAGAGCACAAACGATAAAACACCCTCTCAGTGTATTTGCTTGGGTTTTATTGCATTTCTTTTTGTATTACCTTAGAAAAATCCATAAATTAGCCACACCGTTTTGTAAGCCACAGAGTTAAGTGTAGGAAAAAAGTAGTGGCTTATAATTAGCGATTTGTGGTAATTAAAGTAAGCAGAATTACTGAAAAAAAATGGTGCAAATTGAAATTCCTATCTCACCGACCACACACAGAATACAAAAAATAAATAAATCTTGAATATGGATTCGATTTTTAGACATTCAAAGCACTATACAATGAGAACTGGGAACCCATCATTCATTCATTCATTCACATTCACACCAATAGTGGTGAGCTGCATTTGTCGGGGGAGACTGACGGAAACATGGCTGCTAGTTTCGTGCCAAAGGTCCCTCCGATTCATTCATATTCATACACCATTGTAAGCATCATTGGGAGCAATGTTGGTGAAGTGTCTTGCCCAAGGACACAATGGCAGTGACAAGGAAGGCGGGGGATGGATTTGTCCAGGAACCCCAAAGTTTCTGGACGGCCACTCTTGTCATACGGTTCATACTTTTAACCGGCTTGCTTTGCCTCGTGTGCTTCTGAAGATAAAAACCATGTTGTTCAATAAAATACCTTTCTTTTAACACCCAGAACCCAGAAGTTACGTAGAGTCCGTCGCAAGGTCAGCTGTAGTCGCCGGAGAGCAACCCGCGACACCACGGAGCCTCAGTCCACAAGGAGAGATCGCGGGGCAACGGAAAAGTCCAAGTCCCGTCTCCCATGCCCTGAACTCACCTTTGTCCAGTAGCAGTCCCATCCAGAACTCACAGGGGTAAGTACTGACCTGCTTCTCTGTACAGACTTAGGTCATTCTTTTTTGGAATTATACAAAATACAAATTTAAATTCTCTTCCAGGGTTATAGCTTCAGCAGAGAGCAGCATTAGCACTCCGTCCCAGTCCACTACTGATTCAAGTTTCCAGACTCAGGCAGCAGTGACCGCATACCCCACACCAACGTCCTCATACCAGGCACTGATTTCTACCAATTCTTCTCATCTGGATTCCATTCCTCCAACATCCTCCTTCCAAGGCATCACTTCTCCTACACTCTCTAATCTTTGTCCTAACACCCAATCGAGGAGCTATGTGGCCCCAGATTCCGGCCTATCTACTTGGATAGAGCCCTCTAAGACCATAGTCAGCCACGGAAGTCCCCAGTTGCAGCAACGGACAAATAACCGGACATTTACTGACAATGCTTTGTTTCAAAAGCACCCAAGTGCTTATCAGGAAGGGTCTTTTGGTGGTCAGCAAATGTCACAAGTAAATGGCTTTGAAACTGGTGTACTGGGGTCGAATGGCAGTCCTATCCTTGGACGTCATCAGTTTCAGGGAAATCAGATTAACCAAGTACTTAACAGACAGGACTCTATGGAGCAAAAGTCTCAACAAAGCCCAATCCTAAGCAGAAAACCGTCCCTGGGACAGCCCATGCAGAGCAGTCCTGTGCTCAGCAGACATCCATCTGTTTCCCAATCCCATGGAAGTCCAGTGTTGGGCCGTCACCCCTCTGTGTCGCAGATGTCCCAAAGGAGCCCAAGTTTAGACCGACACCCCATGCATAGTGGCTATACCACGCCGGATGAGAGGTACGGCAACCTGTCCAGACAGAGCAGTTCTTCTGGATACCAGGGACCATCAACACCCTCCTACCCCGTTTCACCCGCAGTCTACCAGGAAGGGGGAATGACGGGGATGGGTCTTGGGTTCCGACAGGGAAGCGCAAGCCCGGGTTTTCAACCCCAGCTTCCAGAAAAGAGGCGCATGTCAAGTGGTGACCGACCAAATGGATCCGTCTCGTACAGCTCGTTGAATGGAAAAATGTCCACGATGAGTGGAGGAAGCACTCCCAGCTACTTCCACACCCTCTCTGACTTCTCAAGGTTTAACATGCCTGGTAAGTACATAGACAGGGCCCTATGCTTTTTGTGGCCCTAAATAAGATTTAGTTTGTGGCCCCATTTTGGTCTTTAATATTACTTGTGTAACACAGAGATAGAGGGATGACTGCAGCCTTGGGAGTATAGTAAAAGTAGAAGTAGACGTTTGCGGCTTGTAAAAGTCACTCATTAGTAGAGATGGGAATTGATAGGATTTTTCCGGTTCTTTATCTGGTTCTTTATCGGTTCTTATTTGGAAAAAAAAAAGTTCACAAAAAGGTGGGTTAGTGTCAACTTTGTTTAGTTTAGACCAGGGGTGCCCACACTTTTTCTGCAGGCGAGCTACTTTTCAATCGACCAACTCGAGGGGATCTACCTCATTTATATATATCATTTATATTTATTTATTTCTGAAAGAGACATTTTTTTAAACAAGTTAAATGTGTTTAATGATAATACAAGCATGTGTAACACATATAGATGTCTTTCTTTCACAAAGACAAGAATATAAGTTGGTGTATTACCTGATTCTGATGACTTGCATTGATTGGAATCAGACAGTAATGATGATAACGCCCACATTTTCAAATGGAGGAGAAAAAAAGTTGTCCTTTCTGTACAATACCACATGAAAGTGGTTGGTTTTTGGCATCTAATTCATCCAGCTTCCATACACTTTACAGGAAAAACATTGGCGGCAAATTCCGTAGCTTGCTTGATTGACATTCACGGCACCCGAGGGTCTTGTGAGATGACGCTGGCTGCTGCCAGTTCATTATTATGAAAAAATGACAGAGAGGAAGGCGAGAAACCGTTTTTATTTCAACAGACTTTCGCGCCGTCCCTTCCGTCAAAACTCTAAAGGCCGACTGCACATTTCCTATCTTCACAATAAAAGCCCTGCTTCATGCTGCCTGCGCTAACAAAATAAGAGTCTCGGAAAGCTGGCGTGCACAAGTGATGTGCACGCCAGCTTTCTGAGGGATCGCCTGTGCACGCCAGTTTTCCGAGACTCTGTATTTAGTTAGCGCAGGCAGCATGAAGCAGGGCTTTTATTGTGAAGATAGGAAATGTGCAGTCGGCCTTTAGAGTTTTGACGGAAGGTACGGCGCGAGAGTCTGTTGAAATAAAAAGTGTTTCTCGCCTTCCTCTCGGTCATATTTTCATAATAATGATCTTGCAGCAGCCAGCGTCATCTCACAAGACCCTCCGGTACCGTGAATGTCATTTAAGTGACGTCTTGGTGAAGATTGATGATCACTAATTTTTAGGTCTATTTTTTTTAAAAGCCTGGCTGGAGATCGACTGACACTCCCCCCGCGGTCGACTGGTAGCTCGCGATCGACGTAATAGGCACCCCTGGTTTAGAGCTAACACCACCTGATCCATATCCCAGATAATGTCCAAAGTGTATATGAAAATGTAAACAAAAACAAAACAGTCCCCATCATCATATGGGCCTACTTTGTAGTTTTAAAAAAAAAATCAACCTTACATGGTATTAGTCGCACAAGCCAACCATTGCGAGAAATTAAATCGGTGCCCGTAAATCAATATCCCCACCTAGTGGCGAATTTAGGATTTACACGATTATTCGTTCTCAGGCAGTCCGATGATCAGATTAATTTTGCCCACTTGGTTGATGTGATGGCATTAAAACTAAAATAATTAAGATGACTTTAGATATTTTTCTTTGTCCTACTTTGGACAAAAATAAAACAAACACATTCTGAAAATATTACTATAAAAATGTAGAAAAAAGTACCGTCAGCGGTAAAGTTTAGATCCATGAAGTCAAGAACAAAATTGTTTTCTTTTGTATTATTTTTTTAATGAATTAAGTAACGTTTCTAACAACGTTTTTCCAAAACTCAATATAGAAAGTGAGATATAACACACTCCTCAGCCTTCCCGGTAAGGTCTATTCAGGTGTACTGGAGAGGAGGCTACGCCGGATAGTCGAACCTCGGATTCAGGAGGAACAGTGTGGTTTTCGTCCTGGTCCTGGAACTGTGGACCAGCTCTATACTCTCAACAGAGTCCTTGAGGGTGCATGGGAGTTTGCCCAACCAGTCTACATGTTGCTTTGTGGACTTGGAGAAGGCATTCGACCGTGTCCCCGTCAATGAGTATGGAGTATCGGATTGTCCGATTGTGGCGGTTTACTCCCTGTACGATCAGTGTCAGAGCTTGGTCCGCATTGCCGGCAGTAAGTCGGACACGTTTCCAGTGAGGGTTGGACTCCGCCAAGGCTGCCCTTTGTCACCGATTCTGTTCATAACTTTTATGGACAGAATTTCTAGGCGCAGTCAAGGCGTTGAGGGGTACCGGTTTGGTGGTTACAGGATTAGGTCTCTGCTTTTGGCGGATGATGTGGTCCTGATGGTTAATCTGGCCAGGATCTTCAGCTCTCACTGGATCGGTTCGCAGCCGAGTGTGAAGCGACTGGAATGAGAATCAGCACCTCCAAGTCCTGAGTCCATGGTTCTTGCCCGGAAAACGGTGGAGTGCCATCTCCGGATTGTCCACTGTCTCAAGTGGAGGAGTTCAAGTACCTCGGAGTCTTGTTCACTTGTGAGGGAAGAGTGGATCGTGAGATCGACAAGCGTATCGGTGCGGCGTCTTCAGTAATGCGGACGCTGTATCGATCCGTTGTGGTGAAGAAGGAGCTGAGCTGGAAGGCAAAGCTCTCAATTTACCGGTCGATCTACGTTCCCATCCTCACCTATGGTCATGAGCTTTGGGTCATGACCGAAAGGATAAGATCACGGGTACAAGTGGCCGAAATGAGCGGGGCTCTCCCTTAGAGTTAGGGTGAGAAACTCTGCCATCCGGGAGGAACTCAAAGTAAAGCCGCTGCTCCTCGACATGGAGAAGAGCCAGATGAGGTGGTTCGGGCATCTGGTCAGGATGCCACCCAAACGCCTCCCTAGGGAGGTGTTTCGGGTACGTTCGACTGGTATGAGGCCACGGAGAAGACCCAGGACACATTGGGAAGACTATGTCTCCTGGCTGGCCTGGGAACGCCTCGGGATCCCTCGGGGAGAGCTGGACGAAGTGGCTGGGGAGAGGGAAGTCTGGGCTTCCCTGCTTAGGCTGCCACCCCTGTGACTGGACCTTGGATAAGCGGAGGAAGATGGATGGATATAACAGAATAATGCATACATTTATCATTTGTTTTCAAAACGGTTACCATTTTTAGGACTTGATGGGGTCCCTGTAACCCCGTTTTGAAAATTCCGAGCGCCAACACTGATAGATAGATGGATAGATAGATAGATAGATAGATAGATAGATAGATAGATAGATAGATAGATAGATAGATAGATAGATAGATAGATAGATAGATAGATAGATAGATAGATAGATAGATAGATAGATAGATAGATAGATAGATAGATAGATAGATAGATAGAAAGATAGATAGATAGATAGATAGATTTATTGATAGATAGGTCTTTATTGTCATTGCAAAAGTACAACGGAACTTTGTTTTCAGCACAAACCCGTTCAAGATTAGACAAACAAACAGTGTACTGGGTTACAGAACAGGAACGCTGATGGGTCGCCACAAGGCGCCCCGTAAAAGTTGGGAAAAAGGTAAACGCTGGGGAAGGATGAGTAAAAAAATACAATCTAGGCTGGGCTCCTAAGGGGGCCCAGTCTGGAGTGGGAAAAAATTCTCCATAGCAAAGCACATATACATATCTAGCAACAGAGAGAAGGGAGTTCGGGGTCATGATGGTAGGCCGCAGCTCTCAGGCGCTGACCATCCATTCATCACCCCTATGGGATTTGCGTCGAGGGCGTTGGAGTACTGATGGAGTATTGGTGCGTGCCAAACAGCAGTAGGTGGCTGTGGCCTGTGAGCCGGTTTTAATACTCATCAAATATCATCCTGGGGCGGGGGGCCATAGATCATTGATCCTGCAGACCTTGACTTTGACACCACTGATCTAATATTTGCATAACCATCGTTGGTGTATACACACAGCTCACGATTGGATCCAAAGTATCATGTTGTGTCACACACGGGACTAATTATTTTTGTTTTCCCACAGATGGAAGCACAGACAGCAGGCTGAATGTTAAGTTTGTCCAAGATACGTCCAAGGTCTGGTACAAGCCAGACATATCCAGAGAGCAGGGTAAGTTTTAAGGCACCACTTTTAACTGGGTATAATTTATAGGCAATATCGTACATTCTTCTGTTCAGAATTCACTATTATTTTATCAGCCGTGTTTTTTATCGGCTATGACAAAATCAACCAACAAATCAAACACCAATAAACAAAAAACGGAGAAAAAAATGGGCAGTTCCTGTGCATTTTACTGTCTATGGCAGGGGTCGACAACCCGCGGTTCCGGAGCCGCATGCGGCTCTTTGGCAACTCAGCTGCACAATCGCCGACCCCCCAGATTGTTGCGGGGAGATTCCGGAATTCAATCCCTCTCCCGGACATCACCCGGAGTCAACGTTCTCCAATTTTCACCCGGACTACAATATTAAGGCTGCTTCCATCGGCACATGTATGAGATTGCAAGGCATACTGGGTGACACAGAGTACACTGACGGTTGTGATATGAACAACTTTAACACTCTTACTAATATGCGCCACATTGTGAACACACACAAAAGAAGAATGACAAACACATTTCGGGAGAAAATCCTCACAGTAACACAACATGAACGCAACACAACAAATACCCAGAATCCTTTGCATCCATGACAATTCCTGACTATGTTATACACCCCGCGAGCACCAAACCCCGCCCACCTCAACCATATGGCAATTATTTAATGTGAGGAGAAACACAGACTGAAGAAAAAAACTAAATTTGGTAGATTTTTAGGCCAAAAAAAACTCTGTCAAGTGGCCTTGTGGTTAGAGTGTCCGCCCTGAGATCGGTAGGTCGTGAGTTCAAACCCCGGCCGAGTCATACCACAGACTATAAAAATGGGACCCATTACCTCCTTGCTTGGCACTCAGCATCACGGGGTGGAATTGGGGGTTAAATCACTAAAAACGATACCCGAGCGCGGCCACCGCCGCTGCTCACTGCTCCCTTCACCTTCCAGAGGGTGGAACAAGGGTCGAATGCAGAGGGTAATTTCACCACACCTAGTGCGTGTGTGACTATCGTTGGTACTTTAACAGCCTCATGTAATATTTCCCCGCATGAACTAAAATAATCCACTGTATTTCAGCAATCGGCATGCTGAGAGAAAAGGAACCCGGAGCTTTTGTTATCCGGGACAGCCACTCATTCAAGGGAGCGTACGGCCTGGCCATGAAAGTGGCCTCACCCCCGCCATCAGTGCATCAAAACAAGAAAGGTAAGGCACTACGAGCATATTTTTTTTTTTTCAATTTTATTGCAAACCGCACTGTTATGGTTTACCTTGTCGTATGCATGTTAATCCCTTTTTGTGGTCTCACAGGCGACGTCACCAACGAGCTCGTACGACACTTCCTGATTGAGAGCAGCCCGAAAGGAGTGAAACTCAAGGGTTGTCCCAACGAGCCGTACTTTGGTGAGTGAGAACTTGTTAGGTTTTCACCTGTTGCTCCTCTGTGCCTTTTTCCAAGTCCTGTGATATTGCGATACAACTCACGTCGTTTTCTTCTAATAACACGACACGGATATATTTACATGATTTTTGTATTTGTGCCTTCATTGGCATTAAGAAATGCAAAGCGCCGGCAGGTAATTGTCCGATAAATACTATTTTCCAATAAAATTAGGTGAAAATATACCGTATTTTCTGGACTATAGAGCGAAACTACTACATTTTAACACAAAAACATATTTTTGTCATATTGTAACTTGTTGTGGGTGAAGCTACCAGCACACAGCTCTGACTGTTCTTAAATAAAACCAGTTCCCCTGAAATGAGAATCCCCGGACATTCTTGCATTACGAAGCAATATTTTAGCCGCACCGGACTTTTAAGCAGTATGTTGCATACAGACATACAAAAACCCAAAACAAGTGAAGTTGGCATTTTGTGTAACTGGTAAATAAAAACAGACTACAATGATTTGCAAATCCTTTTCAACTTATATTCAATTGAATAAACGGCAAAGACAAGAAATTTAATGTTAGAACTGAGAAACAACGTTTCTGGGTGTTGTTGATAAATGGCTTTTCCTTTGCACGTAGAGTTTTAACTCGCACTTACAGATGTAGCGATGAACCCTAGTTAATAACACTGGTTTTCATACTAAAGACTCAGCATCAATGGTTGGAATTGGGGGGATAGATCACCAAAAATTACTCCCGGGCGCGGCCAACGCTGCTGCCCACTGCTCCCCCTCACCTCCCAGGGTGATGGGTCAAATTGCAGAGAATAAATTTGCCACACTTAGTGTGTGTGTGACAATCATTGGTACTTTAACTTTAACTTTCTGAAGTGTTCCTGTGCCCGTGTGGTAATATCCTTTACAGACTGATGTCGGTTTTTGATGCAGTACCGCCTGAAGGATCCATGGTTACAGGAATTCAATGTTGGTTTTCACTCTTGCCGCTTACGTGCAGTGACTTCTCCAGACTCTCTGAACCTTTTGATGATATTACGGACCGTGGATGGGGAAATCCCTAAATTCCTTGCAATGGCTGGTTTTGAAATGTTGTCCTTAAACAATTTTCTCAGGCAAAGTGGTGACTCCCGCCCCATCCGTGTTTGTGAATGACTGAGCATTTCATGGAAGTTGCTTTTATACCCAATCATGGCACCCACCTGTTCCCAATTAGCCCATTCACCTATGGGATGTTCCAAATAAGTGTTTGATGAGCGTTCCTCAACTTTCTCAGTCTTTTTTGCACCTTGAGCCAGCTTTTATGAAATATGTTGCAGGCATCAAATTTCAAGTGAGCTAACATTTGCAAAAAATAACGTTTTCCAGTTCGAACGTTAAGTATCTTGTCTTTGCAGTCAATTCAATTGAATATAGCTTGAAAAGGATTTGCAAATCATTGTGTTCGGTTTTTATTTACCCTTTACACAACGTGCCTGGTTTTGTATTTTGTATTTGAGAATTGACAACAAGTGAATTATATGTCTGTCTACCAAATGTAATGCTCAACGGGCCAGTTTGTTAAGTCATGACTAGACAGGATGAACTGAAACATGCAGCTTCCTAATATTTTTATGGATAAATGTTAGTCGTTTTGAAGTTTTGGCTACAGCTTGTATGATGCGGACTGACGCTGCGGCGAGGATGGGCTCCTAACCAATTGCGTGGTGTATCAGAGCGCGTTTGTTATGATCCGCCGCCCGGATCATACATTATTTCGGTTTTTGTGCGAATTTGTGAAGTGAATTATATTTATATAGCGCTTTTTCTCTAGTGACTCGAAGCACTTTACATAGTGAAACCCAATATCTAAGTTACAATCAAACCAGTGTGGGTGGCACTGGGAGCAGGTGGGTAAAGTGTCTTGCCCAAGGACACAACGGCAGTAACTAGGTTGGCAGAAGCGGGAATTGAACCTGCAACCCTCAAGTTGCTGGCACGGCCACTCTACCAACTGAGCTAAACCGAGTCCTTTTGTGTTTTTTCGATTGTTTTGGACTCTTCCTGTTCCTAGTTTTTGCACTTCCTGATTTATCTGGTTACCATAGTTTTCGTATTTGTTCCACCTGCTACTTTCGGTTGACGCGCACCTGTGTTTTGATTACTGCCTGTATTTAAGCCTGCCAGCTCCCTCAGTTCAGCCTGGATCTTTTGTTTGCTATATTATATAACACTATATTAAAGGTCTACAGAAATTAGATTTTCTTATTTAAACGGGGATAGCAGGTCCATTCTATGTGTCATACTTGATCATTTCGCTATATTGCCATATATTGGATTTAGTAGAGAACATCGATGATAAAGTTTGCAACTTTTGGTCGCTAAAAAAAAGCATTGCCTGTACCGGAAGTAGCAGACAATATGCGCGTGACGTCACGGGTTGTGGAGCTCCTCACATCTGAACATTGTTTACAATCATGGCCACCAGCAGCTAGAGCGATTCGGACCGAGAAAGCGACAATTTCCCCATTAATTTGAGCGAGGATGAAAGATTTGTGGATGAGGAAAGTGAGAGTGAAGGACTAGAAAAAAAAAAGACAAGGGCAGTGGGAGCGGTTCAGATGTTATTAGACACATTTACTAGGATATTTCTGGAAAATCCCTTATCTGCTTATTGTGTTGCTAGTGTTCCAGTGAGATTATACGGTCATACCTGTACAACCTGAAGGTCGGCTCCGCACATTTCTTCAGCACCAGTCGACGGGTGGTGGCGATGCCCATCTCTGCCCTTCGCAAGGGACCCACATTCGGAACACGATCTTTCAAAATGATCGCTGCATAACACACTTTACTTTGTGTGTGTGGTCCAATCCAACCATGTTCGCTTGACATCTCTGTTCCATAGTAAAGCTTGACTGTCATCTTTCGGGAATGTAAACAATGAAACACCGGCTGTGTTTGTGTTGCTACAGGCGGCCGCAATACACCACTTCCCACCTACAGCTTTCTTCTTTGACGTCTCCATTATTCATTGAACAAATTGCAAAAGATTCAGCCAAACAAAAGTCCAGAATACTATGGAATTATGCGATGAAAACAGACGACATATAGCTGGGAACGGTGCTGGAACAAAATGTCCTCTACAATGCGTGACGTCACGTGCACACGTCATTGTAAAACCGTGACGTTTCAGCAGGATATTTCGGCACAAAATTTAAATTGCAATTTAGTAAACTAAACTGGCTGTATTGGCATGTGTTGCAATGTTAATATTTCATCATTGATATATAAACTATCAGACTGCGTGGTCGCTAGTAATGGCTTTCAGTAGGCCTTTAACTTTTTATCATTGAGTTACAAGTTTTGGTGTCGTAAAAATGACTCCTTGTTAAATATGATCTTGGAACGAGGGTAAATCCAGGACATGTTAAAGATACACAAATAAAATGTTTGTGTTTCAGGCTGTCTGTCTGCCTTGGTGTACCAACATGCCATCACACCACTGGCCCTGCCCTGCAAACTACTCATTCCTACAACAGGTCTGTATAGCCACTCATTATATGACCCAATCCAAACAACCTTCCCTAGTCATGATGCAGGAAAAAAAATCAACCAGCACAAAAATTATTTTTTTTACACCCTTACATAAGTCATATTTTGTATATTTCGGAGAACCTGCGTAGGCATTTGAGTTTGGTGATTGGCCCCTAACCCGTGGGTTCGATTCCCAGGCCCCAGTATTTAGATACTGAACCCCCTGTAAGTGATTGTGTCAATGCACTTTGAGTACCTTGAAGGGAACACATGTCCACGTATCATTTATTTTGTCAGTTACAAGAGCACTATGCTGTTTTTAAGGACCTTCTGCAAAAATGTGAGCCTCTTACAAGTTTTTTTAAACTAAACTCAGAGGCCAAATGATAAAAAAAAGAGAGGAGGTTGAACGGAACCTTGAGGAACACCACTTGTAGAATTAATCAATCAATGTTTATATATATATATAGCCTTAAATCACAAGTGTCTCAAAGGGCTGCACAGGCCACAAGGACATCTTCGGTTCAGATCCCACATAAGGGCAAGGAAAAACTCACAACCCAGTGGGATGTCAATGTGAATGACTATGAGAAACCGCCCCTCTAAGGGAGACCGGATGCATTGGACGTCGAGTGGGTCTAGCATAATATTTTGAAATTCCAGTCCATAGTGGATCTAACATAATAGTGAGAGTCCAGTCCATAGTGGATCTAACATAATAGTGAGAGTCCAGTCCATAGTGGATCTAACACAATAGTGAGAGTCCAGAGTCCTTAGTGGATCTAACATAATAGTGAGAGTCCAGTCCAGAGTGGATCCAGCATAATAGTGTGAGTCCAGAATCCATAGTGGATCTAACATAATAGTGAGAGTCCAGTCCATAGTGGATCTAACATAATAGTGAGAGTCCAGTCCATAGTGGATCTAACATAATAGTGAGAGTCCAGTCCATAGTGGATCTAACATAATAGTGAGAGTCCAGTCCATCGTGGATCTAACATAATAGTGAGAGTCCAGTCCATAGTGGATCTAACATAATAGTGAGAGTCCAGTCCATAGTGGGTCTAAAATAATAGTGAGAGTCCAGTCCATAGTGGTTCTAACATAATAGTGAGAGTCCAGTCCATAGTGGATCTAACATAATAGTGAGAGTCCAATCCATAGTGGGTCTAAAATAATAGTGAGAGTCCAGTCCGTAGTGGATCTAACACAATCGTGAGAGTCCAGAATCCATAGTGGATCTAACATAATAGTGAGAGTCCAGTCCATAGTGGGTTTAACATAATAGTGAGAGTCCAGAGTCCATAGTGGATCTAACATAATAGTGAGAGTCCAGTCCATAGTGGGTCTAAAATAATAGTGAGAGTCCAGTCCATAGTGGGTCTAACAAAATAGTGAAAGTCAAGTCCATAGTGGATCTAACATAATAGTGAGAGTCCAATCCATAGTGGATCTAACATAATAGTGAGAGTCCAGTCCATAGTGGATCTAACAAAATAGTGAGAGTCCAGTCCATAATGGGTCTAACATAATAGTGAGAGTCCAGTCCATAGTGGGTCTAACAAAATAGTGAGAGTCCAGTCCATAGTGGGTCTAACATATTTTTAAAGGCTAGAGTACAAAAGAGTTTTAAGATGGGACTTAAATGCTTCTACTAAAGAAGTTGAACAAATGACTGCTAAATGCATGTGTGTGTGCAGAGTGTAATAGATCGGGGTGTGACTCTTTGGGCACCTAACGTTTCAATCCGATTCCGAATGTGACAATTCGATTCAGAATCAATTCGTGATTCAAACTGATTCTTGATTTGTATTATTTGGTGTAATAATTATAATGAAACATTTTCATAAACAGGTTACAGGTTAGAAAAGCTCCTTCTGGTTGCAAGGAAATGGCTTACAAACATATTTTTAATAACTGATTCCTAAGAAAAAAAACTATAAAATGATGAATCACTTAAGAAACTAAGTGAATAATAATCGCGACTCAGATGTGAATCGATTGAACAAAGGGAGAGGACTTAAAGCAGAGCCTTGAGGAACGCCTTAGTTGTGTAGATCACAGGTCTGGACCCCAGTGTTTCAATGTTTGCTGACAAGGTTAAAATGTCAATGAAAAGATATGCAAATGTCTTTATTTAGTCTATTTATACCTGCATTGTCCTTTCCATCCTTACACTTTCCATCATTGTAACTCAGCTACTGTGTGGACCAATTTCCCTTGTGAATCATTAAACTTTGTCGAAGTCGAAGTCTAAGAATGTGTTCCCAGTAGTGCAAGTTCTTCTATACAACAGGAACACTGTAGATCAGGGGTCACCAACCTTTTTGAAACCAAGAGCTACTTCTTGGGTACTGATTAATGTGAAGGGCTACCAGTTTGATACACACTTAAATAAATTGCCAGAAATAGACAGTTTTTTCAATTTACCTTTAATAAATACATCTATCTACATTAAAAAAAAATGGTATTTCTGTCTGTCATTCTGTCGTACATTTTTTTTTCCTTTTCCGGAAGGTTTTTTTTAGAGAATAAATGATGAAAAGAACACTTAATTGAACGATTTAAAAGAAGAGAAAATACACAAAAAAATGAAAATTTTATTTTGAAACATAGTTTATCTATAATTTCGACTCTGTAAAATTCAAAATTCAACCCCCAAAAATTAAGAGAAATACAAGCTAATTTGAATCTATTATAGAACATCATTAGTAATTTTAAAAAGATTAATTTTAAAATTCGATGAAATCTTTTAAATAGGTTAAAATCCAATCTGCACTTTGTTAGAATATATAACAAATTGGACCAAGCTATATTTATAACAAAGACAAGTCATTATTTCTTCTAGATTTTCCAGAACAAAAATTTTAAAAGAAATTCAAAAGACCTTGAAATAACATTTAAATTTGATTCTACAGATTTTCTAGATTTGCCAGAATAATTTTTTTGAATTTTAATCAAAATAAGTTTGAAGACATATTTCACAAATATTCTTTGTCGAAAAAACAGAAGCTAAAATGAAGAATTAAATTAAAACGTATTTCTTATTCTTCTCAATAACAAAAAAAAAATAAAATACTTGAACATTGATTTAAATTGTCAGGAAAGAAGAGGAAGGAATTTAAAAGGTAAAAAAAGGTATATATGTGTTTAAAAATCCTAAAATCATTTTTAAGGTTGTATTTTTTTCTCTAAAATTCTCTTTCTGAAAGTTATAATAAGCAAAGTAAAAAAATAAATGAGTTTATTTAAACAAGTGAAGACCAAGTCTTTAAAATATTTTCTTGGATTTTCAAACTCTATTTGAGTTTTGTCTCTCTTAGAATTAAAAATGTCGAGCAAAGCTAGTAAATAAATACAATTTAAAAAATAGAGGCAGCTCACTGGTAAGTGCTGCTATTTGAGCTATTTTTAGAACAGGCCAGCGGGCGACTCATCTGGTCCTTATGGGCTAGTACAGGGGTAGGGAACCTATGGCTCTAGAGCCAGATGTGGCTCTTTTGATGACTGCATCTGGCTCTCAGATAAATCCGAGCTGACGCTGCTTAACACGATAAGTAAAGAATAATTCCGCTTGTAATCACAGTGTTAAAAGTAACGTTCAAAATATAAAACATTTTCCTGCATTTTAATCCATCCATCCGTTTTTCTACCGCACCTGTTCAAGAAGTTGCGTTAATGGTAAAAAGTTATTTATTTATTATTGGTTAGTGTGGGGCTTGCCCTCCTGGCGTTCCTTCAGACCCCCAAGCACCGACATGAGAGCCTGTTTCAGGGTTACAATATTGTTTTATTTTTCAATAAGTCTCTCAGTTGCTTTCCAGCAATTTTCTTTTTCTCTTTCGTTCTCGCTTGCACTCTGGCTCCAGCCCCAACCCCGTCTCTCCTCCTGGCTGCTGCTTATAACATAGCGACAGGTGATTAGATAACAAGGCCCAGGTGGGCCTTCTACGCACCTGTCGCTGATTTCGAGGCCGGTCCTGGCACACCCTGCTTTGCTGCAGGCCCGCAGGCCACACCCCCTCCACAGTTAGCTTCAGAATAACAATGTTATTACAGAGAATAACAGACTTATTATACTCTATAAATGTTGGTTTTACTTAAAAATGTACGTGATTAGTTGTGTTCAAGTCCAAGTCCGAGTCAATGGTTCTCGCCCGGAAAAGGGTGGAGTGCCATCTCCGGGTTGGGGAGGAGCCCCTGCCCCAAGTGAACAAGGAGTCTTGTTCACGAGTGGGGGAAGAGAGGATCGTGAGATCGACAGGCGGATCGGTGCGGCGTCTTCAGTAATGCGGACGTTGTACCGATCCGTTGTGGTGAAGAAGGAGCTGAGCCGGAAGGCAAAGCTCTCAATTTACCGGTCGATCTACGTTCCCATCCTCACCTATGGTCATGAGCTTTGGGTCATGACCGAAAGGATAAGATCACGGGTACAAGCGGCCGAAATGAGTTTCCTCCGCCGTGTGGCGGGGCTCTCCCTTAGAGATAGGGTGAGAAGCTCTGCCATCCGGGAAGAACTCAAAGTAAAGCCGCTGCTCCTCCACATCGAGAGGAGCCAGATGAGGTGGTTCGGGCATCTGGTCAGGATGCCACCCGAACGCCTCCCTAGGGAGGTGTTTAGGGCACGTCCAACCGGTAGGAGGCCACGGGGAAGACCCAGGACACGTTGGGCTGGCCTGGGAACGCCTCGGGATCCCCCGGGAAGAGCTAGACGAAGTGGCTGGGGAGAGGGAAGTCTGGGTTTCCCTGCTTAGGCTGTTGCCCCCGCGACCCGACCTCGGATAAGCGGAAGAAGATGGATGGATGGATAGTTGTGTTCAGTGTAAAGAAAATATAATATGGCTCTTACGGAAATACCTTTTAAAATACTTGCCTTCTTGGCTCTCTCAGCCAAAAAGGTTCCCGACCCCTGGGCTAGTACCTGGTGACCCCCGCTGTAGAGTTTTGGGGTAATTTTCTGCAAGAATGCTTATCTCCCAAGCTTTGAACTGAACCTAGTGGGGCCGGTATGGTGTCATTTCCCCTGTTGAATAACCCTGCAATAGACGCGGCCCAGAAGAAGAAACCAAAGTCCCAAGAGGAGCAGTTTGAAAAGTTCAACGCATTCTACCAAAAGCGATAATGTAACATCTCCGTTTCGTTGTGCAGATCCACTGGAGGACGAGCCGGAGGTTGTGAAAACAAATCCCCTGGCTGACCGACTGAAACAAGGAGCAGGTACATCCCCGACTTCCACTCTCACCAGCACTTCTCCACTTCTAGTTCCAACTTCTAAATGTTTTTTTTTTTGACAAGATGACGTCCTTGTCATCCCAGTGCAGAGACCCCCTGCTGAGTCCCATGGTAAAAAAAACAAAAACAAACCCTGTGCACTTTGAGTGTACTTCCACCTGGAATGTGCATCCTATGTGTCTGCATCTATGTGGAAAGATGTCCTGGTTCCGTTGGAATAACTTTCTTTAAACAGGTCGTTGAGTGTCGTCTTCTTAACCTAAGTCTCCCAATACACGCCAAATAGTCGTCTGTGGAATGTTTGAATGGATTTGTTTCTTCTGACGCCAGCTTCGTCCCAGAAAGCATGCAGTCCGATGAGAAGAAAACTAAACATTTGCATGCGGCGATTATCTCTCGTACTTTAACCGTGGCGTTTTTCTGTCCGGAGAAAAAGGCGTGCCATTGAAATTGTCGACGCCTCTCTTTTGTGTTGGCAGCATGCAACGTACTCTACATAAACTCGGTGGACATGGAGTCTCTGACGGGCCCCCAGGCCATTGCGAAGGCTTTATCTGAGACTCTGGCTGCTGCTTCCCTTCCGACTGCCACCGTCGTGCACTTCAAGGTGTCTTCACAAGGCATCACGCTGACCGACAACCACAGGAAGTAAGTTTGTGACCCTCGGAACGTTTAAAAAAACCACGATTCAAGAGTTGCATCCAAAATAACTAGGAGTTGGAATTAGGGACGGGTACCTTTTACATTCGAACCGATGCGATACAAATTCCGGGCAGCACGGTGGAATAGGGGTTAGGGCTTGTGCCTCACAATACGGAGATCCTGAGTAATCCTGGGTTCAATCTTGGGATCTTTCTGTGTACTCCGGGTACTCCGGCTTCCTCCCACCGCCAAAAACATGCACCTGGGAAGGGGTTGATTGGCAACACTAAATGGTCCCTAGTGTGTGAATGTTGTCTGTCTATCTGTGTTGGCCCTGGGATGAGGTGGCGACTTGTCCAGGGTGTACACCGCCTTCCGCCCGAATGCAGCTGAGATAGGCTCCAGCACCACCCGCGACCCCCTCCCCAAAGGACAAGTGGTAGAAAAATGGATGGATACTCATTCGCGGTACCTGGGAATCAATACAATACCAATGTTCGGTACTTTTAGACTTAGAGACTTAGACTTCTGCGATGAGGTGGCGACTTGTCCAGGGTGTACACCGCCTTCCGCCCGAATGCAGCTGAGATAGGCTCCAGCACCACCCGCGACCCCCCGCCCCCAAAGGACAAGTGGTAGAAAATGTATGGATACTCATTCGCGATACCTGGGAATCAATACAATACCAATGTTCCGTACTTTTAGACTTAGAGACTTAGACTTGTGCGATGAGGTGGTGACTTGTCCAAGGTTGTACACTGCCTTCCACCCGAATGCAGCTGAAATAGGCTCCAGCACCACCCGCGAGCCCCCCCAAAGGACAAGTGGTAGAAAATGGATGGATACTCATTCGCGGTACCTGGGAATCAATACAATACCAATGTTCGGTACTTTTAGACTTAGAGACTTAGACTTCTGCTATGAGTTGGCGACTTGTCCAAGGGTGTACCCCGCCTTCTGCCCGAATGCAGCTGAGATAGGCTCCAGCACCACTCGCGACCCCCCCCAAAGGACAAGTGGTAGAAAAGTGGATGGATGGATGGATACTCATTCCCGGTACCTGGGAATCAATACGATACCAATGTTCGGTACTTTTAGACTTAGAGACTTAGACTTCTGCTATGAGTTGGCGACTTGTCCAAGGGTGGACCCCGCCTTCTGCCCAAATGCAGCTGAGATAGGCTCCAGCACCACCCGCAACCCCCCAAAGGACAAGCGGTAGAAAAATGGATGGATGGATGGATGGATACTCATTCCCGGTACCTGGGAATCAATACGATACCAATGTTCCGTACTTTTAGACTTTGAGACTTAGACTTCTGCGATTAGGTGGCGACTT
>NC_084623.1:10893418-10903418 GCF_033978795.1 Nerophis ophidion
CCGCAGGCCACGCCCCCCTGCACAAATAGTTATAAGGTTCAACATTGCTGGCGAATGAGTGTGGATTGAAAGGCCCACTTTGACTTACTTTCTGAAGTTAACAGAACATAATATTATGGGTTTTTAATGTGTTTTCTTGTTGTTAAATCACCGAAAAATTATTCATGGGCGTGGCCACCGCTGCTGCCCACTGCTCCCCTCACCTCCCAGGGAGTGAAACAAGGGGATGAGTCAAATGCAGAGGACTTGTGTGACAATCATTGGTACTTTAACTACATAGTGTTAAAGTTAACATTAACTTAAAGAAGGAGCTGACAACGCTGGCTTAAGAACCCTCCTGATTGGCAAACAGGGACAGGTGAGCCTCCTGATTGCCAACCAGGAACATTATTTTTCATACAAAACATGTGTTTTGCTGATATTAAAGGCCTACTGAAACCCACTACTACCAACCACGCAGTCTGATAGTTTATATATCAATGATGAAATATTAACATTGCAACACATGCCAATACGACCAGTTTAGTTTACTAAATTGCAATTTTAAATTTCGCGCCGAAATATCCTGTTGAAACGTCTCGGTATGATGAAGCGTGCGCGTCATGTCACGGATTGTAGAGGACATTTTTTTCCAGCTTCGTTTAAGTCTTCTGTTTTCATCGCAAAATCCCACAGTATTCTGGACCTCTTTGTTGCTGAATATTTTGCAATTTGTTTAATGAACATTGGAGACATCAAAGAAGAAAGCTGTAGGCGGTAAGCGGTTGTATTTCGGCCGGCTTTAGCAACACAAACACAGCCGGTGTTTCATTGTTTACATTCCCGAAAGATGACAGTCAAGCTTTACTATGGAACAGAGATGTGAATTAGTGAAGTGAATTATATTTATATAGCGCTTTTTCTCTAGTGACTCAAAGCGCTTTACATAGTGAAACCCAATATCTAAGTTACATTCAAACCAGTGTGGGTGGCACTGGAAGCAGGTGGGTAAAGTGTCTTGCCCAAGGACACAACGGCAGTGACTAGGTTGGCAGAAGCGGGAATCGAACCTGCAACCCTCAAGTTGCTGGCACGGCCACTCTACCAACCGAGCTAAACTCAAGCGAACACGGTTGGATTGGACCACACACACAAAGTACAGTGTTTTATGTGTGTTAATAAAAAACATTTTACCATTCTGTATTCTATGGGCTTCACGGTGGCAGAGGGGTTAGTGCGTCTGCCTCACAATACGAAGGTCCTGCAGTCCTGGGTTCAAATCCAGGCTCGCGATCTTTCTGTGTGGAGTTTGCATGTTCTCCCCGTGAATGCGTGGGTTCCCTCCGGGTACTCCGGCTTCCTCCCACTTCCAAAATTAATGCACCTGGGGATAGGTTGATTGGCAACTAGTGTGTGAATGTGAGTGTGAATGTTGTCTGTCTATCTGTGTTGGCGCTGCGATGAGGTGGCGACTTGTCCAGGGTGTACCCCGCCTTCCGCCCGATTGTAGCTGATATAGGCGCCTGAGCCCCAAAAGAGAATAAGCGGTAGAAAATGGATGGATGGGCATTCTGTATTCTGAAGGCGATCTATGTCTTGTGCTACTCTATTATCAATATGCGACCTCCTGACCGTCACCGTCAGCGTCGGGTTCAAAGC
Organism: Nerophis ophidion; assembly: GCF_033978795.1. Lineage (NCBI taxonomy): Eukaryota > Metazoa > Chordata > Actinopteri > Syngnathiformes > Syngnathidae > Nerophis > Nerophis ophidion. Next base: position 10,895,057 of record NC_084623.1, read on the forward strand.
GGTATGACTCTATCCCTTGTCGCGGTTGGGCCTGGCCGAGTGGCCACGGCGCCTCTCACAGCATCTTCCCACTGCCTTCTTGTCCTATTTTTTTTCTTTTTTTTTCTTTCTAGTCCTTCACTCTCACTTTCCTCATCCACAAATCTTTCATCCTCGCTCAAATTTAATGGGGAAATCGTCGCTTTCTCGGTCCGAATCGCTCTGGCTGCTGGTGGCCATGATTGTAAACAATGTTCAGATGTGAGGAGCTCCACAACCCGTGACGTCACGCGCACATCGTTTGCTACTTCCGGTACAGGCAAGGCTTTTTTATTAGCGACCAAAAGTTGTGAACTTTATGGTGGATGTTCTCTACTAAATCCTTTCAGCAAAAATATGGCGATATCACAAAAGGATCAAGTATGACACATAGAATGGACCTGCTATCCCCGTTTGAATAAGAAAATCTCATTTCAGTAGGCCTTTAATGAATAACATTTTACCATTCTGTATTCTGAAGGCGATCTATGTCGTGTGCTACTCCGGCATCACGACATCACCGTCACCGTCGGGTTCAAAGCGGTATGGCTCTTTACCTTGTTGCGGTTGGGCCTGGGCGAGGGGTCCTGGGGTCTCACAGCATCTTCCCTATCTGAATCGCTCCCACTGCCCTCTAGTCGTTTTTTTTTTCTTTCTAGTCCTTCACTCTCACTTTCCTCATCCACGAATCTTTCATCCTCGCTCAAATTTGATGGGGAAATCGTCGCTTTCTCGGTCCGAATCGCTCTGGCTGCTGGTGGCCATGATTGTAAACAATGTTCAGATGTGAGGAGCTCCACAACCCGTGATGTCACGCGCACATCGTCTGCTACTTCCGGTAGACGCAAGGCTTTTTTATTAGCGACCAAAAGTTGTGAACTTTATCATCGATGTTCTCTACTAAATCCTTTCAGCAAAAATATGGCAATATCGCGAAAGGATCAAGTATGAGACATAAAATGGACCTGCTATCCCCGTTTAAATAAGAAAATCTCATTTCAGTAGGCCTTTAACAGGTGATTGTTTGAGGTAAAAAAAAAAAAAAAGTCCCATAACCGAGTTGTGTCATTTTGAATCTTGGCAGGTGGAGCAAGTCCGAGGGCGGCAAGGCCAAGTAAGTCATCGAAGCAAACACGAGGGCGTTTCCAAACGAATAGCCACTTTCGGTAGGAGTCCATATAACGACCACTGTCTCTCCCCCAGGCTGTTTGGGTTCGTGGCTCGTAAACAAGGAAGCACAACCGACAACGTGAGCCACCTCTTCGCCGAGATGGACGCCGACCAGCCGGCCGGCGCCATCGTCAATTTTGTCTGTAAGATGATCACTTCGCAAAAACGATGAGAGGCTTTTTTTTTTTTTTTTCATGCAAAAAAAAAAACACCCCGGCACTTTTTTTTCCCAAACGCCTTTTGTTTGCTTTCCATCCTTCGAAACACACTCCACTATAGTTTCACCTTCCTCCGCGCGCGCGTATAGCGGATATTAGTGCGCCTGTGTGCATTATTATTATTTTTTTCCGGGGGACGGACTCCTGAGTGGAAGCGAGGAAGTGCGGAAGGTGACGTGCGAGCTCCGTGACATTGGAAAGGGACGACTTTAGAGCCTCCCTGGCAGGGTAAGGTTTGTGGGACGTTTGGTTTGCAAAATGGGCGCGCCGGTGTGTATTTTGCCTTGTTGTAAAGAAGAAGTCAAGTTGTGTGCAAGTCTTTGACCGTTCAACCAAAGATTTTCTTTTTTTTTAAAAGCAGTCTGGGTTGGGATTTAAAACGGCTGCTTAGTCCACGTGACTTGTTGTCTTGTGTATTTTCTGATACTGTAGGTCAAAGAGGCGAAACAATGTTACAGGGCTATTTTTTTTAGTTGTTTTTTTTGTATGTAAATACTTTAGATTGCTTTATGGGTTGGACTGTTTTGGTGCCTGACTTTTTTTTTTTATTATTTGGGCGCAGCTTTTTATTTTAATAATAAAATTAATGTACAAAAAAAAAAAAAAAAAAGTGCAAAAACGGAATATTTTGCTGAGCTCTCACAAATATGCAAACCACAGTATCTAGAAGGAAAAAAAAATCACTGAATTATGATATTTTCTGCTTAAAATCTGCTTTAACGTACCTAAAAGTCCAATTTTTTGTTTTTTTTCTATGCCATTACATTTTGAAATATTTTTGCTCTGCATCAGCCGGCCAAAACTACACATATTCACACCCTACCCAAAATTAAGCTATATAAATATAAAATAGTACATATACAGATAAATATAATATACTTTCATTGAATATATTTATTGTTGCTTTGTTGCTCTCTGCTCTCTTGTACACAATGAATGACTGAAGCATGGAGAACAGAATGCTTTTTATTTTTATTTTTAATATGGACTCAAGTCAAGTAGATAACGGACATATATCGCGTGTAAAGTGACTGTATTACTGATTTTATTTTAACTAAAAATGTCTCTTTTTTGTTTTGTTTTTGCATTAAATAATGCTGTGGGGGATGTATGGAAGATTGAAGTCCAAGTTTTCAAAAGATGCCAACAATCCAAAGCACTTAAATGACAAAATAGTAGCAATATCTACTTTTTTTTGTTTAGTTTCCATAGATAAAATATTGCCACATTGCAGACAGAGCCCTTGGACAATCAAAAAGCAGGCTAGTCCGTGACTGCCCTCTAGTGGCAAAAATAAGGTATTGCATAAGAACACATTGAATAGTGTTTTAACCGTTTGTGACTGCCCTCTAGTGGCAAAAAACATGTATTACATAAGAACACATTGAATAGTGTTCTAACCGTTTGTGACTGCCCTCTAGTGGCGGAGAACAGTTACTACATAAAAATACATTGAATACTCAACTGTAGTTGAGTTAAAACAACAGATGTTATTTTGTTAAATTCCTGTTTTGCATGTTAGTTTGAAAAAGGAATGACATGAACATTAGCTATTGGAATAATAAAGAAATAAAAAAATAACAAGATTCCGCACATACAATGCATTTTGTATATGACGGGTTTCCAGTATTTATTAGCAGAGGCCTGCATGCAAAATACTTGTAGGCATTAACCCCCCCCCTTTTTATTTTTGTTTGAAATGTGCTTTTTAAAACGCATGTCAAGAAAAGAGGACTTGAAAGCGAAAGTAAGCTGGGATGGGGTCCCCGTCAGTCCATGTGGGACTGCAGGAAAGGTGTCACTGGGCTACTACACCTGCAGAGTAATGTCACATTTTGGTTTGCTACATTGTATGGCTTTTATTGATGGGGGAAAAAATAAAATGAAATGTTCCAATAAAGTATTGTTCTGTGTATTTTTCCAATTTTATTTTGCCATTTAATCTAGTATTTTTGGGGCATACAATGCATCCGGAAAGTATTCACAGAGCTTCATTCCACATTTTGATATGTTACAGCCTTATTCCAAATTGGAGTAAATTCATGTTTGTGTCCTCAAAATTCAACACACGATACCCCATAATGTTTAATTTTTTATTTAATTTTGCAAAGTCTTACAAATTAAAGGCAATCATGTCTAAGTGCATCAATAAAGTATTGAGCAAGGCTGTGAATATAAATGTTTTTTTATACATGTGCAAAAAAAATAAATAACTTTAAACATTCCAATTGTGGGGTATTGTGTTTCGAATTTTGAAAAGGTGAAACGGTGAGGCCTTTAATCCCAGGAACACCAGGCCTACCGTCCAGCATGGTGGTGGTAGTATTATGCTCTGGGCTTGTTGATATATATATATATCTATCTATCTATCTATCTATCTATCTATCTATCTATCTATCTATCTATCTATATATATATATATATATATATATATATATATATATATAAACATATATATATATGTATACACACATATATATATATATATATATATCAAAATATATATATATATATTCATAAATATATATATGTATATATATATATATATACACACATATATACACACATATATATGTATATATTTATATAATATATATATACATACACATGTATATATATACATACTATATATAATATATATACTATATATATATATATCTGCATACATATAAAAACATATATATATATATATATGTATATATATCTTGTAAGGAGTGTATTCATATATACATATATATATATATATATATATATATATATATATATATATATATAGTATATATATATATATATATATGTAGGTGTGGGAAAAAAATCACAAGACTTCTTCATCTCTACAGATCTGTTTCATGAGGGGTTCCCTCAATCATCAGGAGATTTTAAAATCTCCTGATGATTGAGGGAACCCCTCATGAAACAGATCTGTAGAGATGAAGTAGTCTTGTGATTTTTTCCCCACACCTACATATTGCGCTCTACCACGGTATCGAGCACTATTCTCCGGATAATCCAATCAAGACATATATATATATATATATATATATATATATATATATATATATAAACTTTAAACATTCCCATTGTGGGGTATTGTGTGTCGAATTTTGAGGACCATTCATTTTGGAACAAGACTGTAAAAGTTTATGTATTTATAGGAATATATAAAATGTTTACATGACTCCATAGCTTAACCAGGACAAAAACATCCTCTGAAAATGTGTCTGATTCATATGTTTCTATTTTTTTTCCTCCCATTTCAAAATAAAAATCGCAAACATGTCTTTTTTTTTAGACCCACAATGCATTGTGTTTATGACATCACACTTTCAAGCCCTACATAAATATTTATGGTAGTTTTTGTTTTTTTCCATATAGTAAATGTCAAAGGGGTTACTATCGACCAAAATATACATATAAGATTACCAATAAAACTAATTTTCATGCGTCATTTTCAAGTTTAGTTCCTGGGTTAAAAAGTTTCCATTGACTAAACTGTACACATTTACTGGTAAATTTACAGTAAATTACAGGTTAATTATTAACCTTCAGAGTAAAGTTTACAGTCCTTTACTGTGATGCTGAAGGTGTGAAATATTAGGGTACAGTCATGTCTACAATCATGTGTAAGTATATTTGGATTACAGTATTATATTGTGACTTAATACTCTTAAATACTGTGACCCATTGTAGCTACAATTTTATATAATTTTGTTTTGCAGGAAAATATAATCATCCGTTGTAATAACTGTTTGGAATTATTTTATTTGATTTTGCCTATTTTATTTTTTCTGTTTATTCGGTACCTGAATTCGTTAGGAGATTTAAGCAAAAAAAAAAAAAAAAAAAAAAAAAAAACCCCAAAAAACAAAAAAACAAACAAAAAAAAATCGAAAGTTTTTTTTTTACACAATTCCCAGAGGACTTTTTTGTCTTTGACTGGGCTACATTAAGTATATTGTTGTCATATGAAATAATTTGAAACAAAAATAATGAAAAATAAAAATGGAAATACAAAAACTCTTGGAAAAAAACAACAACATTCCATTCAGAGTAATAACAGCCAAATTTATGACTAAAAATACTGTTTGGAATTATTTTCCATAATTGTGGCTTTTTTAAATGTATTTATTTATTTATTTAGAGATTTAAGCAAAAAAAAAAAAAAAAGTTTTTATACACAATTCCTGGAGGACTTTTTTGTCTTTGACTCGGCTAAATTAAGTATATTGTTGTCATATGAAATAATTTCAAACAAAAATAATAAAAATGAAAAAAAAATAAAAAAATCTTGGAAAAAAACAACAACATTCCATTCAGAGTAAGACAACCAAATTTATGACCAAAAATACAGTTTGGAATTATTTTCCTTAATTGTGGCTTTTTATTTATTTATTGATTGATTAATTTGGTAACTCATTTAATGAGGAGATTTAAGCAAAAAACAAAAAACAAAAAAAAAAACAACAACAACAAAAACAAAACAAAACAGTTTTTACACACAATTCCCAGACGACTTTTTTCGTCTTTGACTGGGCTAAATTAAGTATATTGTTGTCATATTAAATAATTTGAAACAAAAATAATCAAAATTAAAAATAGAAATAGAAAAACTCTTACAAAAAAACAAAAATATTCCATTCAGAGTAAGACAACCAATTTTATGACAAAAAAAATTATGTTTGGAATTATTTTCCATAATGTATTTTGTTTTTTGGGGGGGGGGGTAACTGAATTAACTAAGAGATTCAAGCAAGAAAAAAATAACAATTTTCATACACAATTCCCAGAGGACTTTTTTGTCTCTGACTGGGCTAAATTAAATATATTGTTGTCATATGAAATAATTTGAAACAAAAATAATAAAAATTTAAAATGGAAAAAATTAAATAAACCCTTAGAACAACATTCCATTCAGAGTAAAACAACCAAATTTATGACTAAAAATACTGTTTGGAATTATTTTCCATAATTGTGGTTTTTTTTTTTTTTTTTGGTAACTCAGTTAATTAGGATATTAAAGCAAAAAAAAACAAAAAAAAAAACTGTTTTTATACACAATTCCCAGAGGACTTTTTTGTCTCTGACTGGGCTAAATTAAGTATATTGTTGTCATATGAAATAATTTGAAACAAAAATAATAAAAATTAAAAATGGAAATACAAAAACTCTTGGAAAAAAACAACAACATTCCATTCAGAGTACGACAACCAATTTTATGACAAAAAAATAATGTTCCGTAATTTAAGCTTTTTTGGGGGATAACAGAATTAACTAAGGGATTCAAGCAAAAAAACAAACAAACAAACAAACAAAAACTATTTTTATACACAATTCCCAGCGGACTTTTTTTGTCTCTGACTGGGCTAAATTAAGTATATTGTTGTCATTTGAAATAATTTGAAACAAAAATAATAAAAATTAAACATGGAAAAAAATAAAATAAACCCTTAGAACAACATTCCATTCAGAGTAAGACAACCAAATTTATGACCAAAAATACTGTTAAGAATTATTATTATTATTATTATTATTATTTTTGGGTAACTGAGTTATTAATAAGGAGATTCAAGCAATAAAATAAAATAAAATAAAATAAAATAAACAGTTTTTATTCACAATTCCCAGATGGATTTTTGTCTTTTACTGGGATAAATTAAATATATTGTTGTCATATAAAATAATTTGAAACAAAAATATTAACGAACTAAACATGGGAGAAAAAAAACCCCTCTTAGTCAAAAAACAAACAAACATTCCGTTCAGAGTAAGACAACCAAATTTATGACCAAAAATAGATTTTAAAAATTGGACTTGAAAGGTAAAAATATACTCTAAGAGTTAAATTGATGTTTTGGCGTATTTTTTGTATAATTACAAGTAGTTACTTAAACAGTACATAACACAATAATAAAGAAAAATAATGTCACACGCACATGTCAGCACCAGAGGGCGCTGTTTTGCACATGCTAATATAGAAATGTACAGAATTAGGATCAGAAATCACCTATAGTTGAGCGTCAAACTGTAAAAAATAAAGTAAAATAAATAAAAAATAGCATCAAAGTATTTACCTTCTGGGTTTTTACACAATAACTTAACAACATAACAATAGGTATCCTTAAAAAGTGAAGGTATTTAATATATGAAAATAGACTTTTGACAAGAACAAGAAAGTTTGATCACATTACGCCTGTACTGGCTCACCTGCACTGGCTTCCTGTGCACTTAAGATGTGACTTTAAGGTTTTACTACTTACGTATAAAATACTACACGGTCTAGCTCCATCCTATCTTGCCGATTGTATTGTACCATATGTCCCGGCAAGAAATCTGCGTTCAAAAGACTCCGGCTTATTAGTGATTCCCAAAGCCCAAAAAAAGTCTGCGGGCTACAGAGCGTTTTCCGTTCGGGCTCCAGTACTCTGGAATGCCCTCCCGGTAACAGTTCGAGATGCTACCTCAGTAGAAGCATTTAAGTCTCACCTTAAAACTCATTTGTATACTCTAGCCTTTAAATAGACTCCCTTTTTAGACCAGTTGATCTGCCGTTTCTTTTCTTTTTCTGCTATGTCCCACTCTCCCTTGTGGAGGGGGTCCGGTCCGATCCGGTGGCCATGTACTGCTTGCCTGTGTATCGGCTGGGAACATCTCTGCGCTGCTGATCCGCCTCCGCTTGGGATGGTTTCCTGCTGGCTCCGCTGTGAGCGGGACTCTCGCTGCTGTGTTGGATCCGCTTTGGACTGGACTCTCGCGACTGTGTTGGATCCATTGTGGATTGAACTTTCACAGTATCATGTTAGACCCGCTCGACATCCATTGCTTTCCTCCTCTCCAAGGTTCTCATAGTCATCATTGTCACCGACGTCCCACTGGGTGTGAGTTTTCCTTGCCCTTATGTGGGCCTACCGAGGATGTGGTAGTGGTTTGTGCAGCCCTTTGAGACACTAGTGAATATA
>NC_084623.1:10905918-10908418 GCF_033978795.1 Nerophis ophidion
CTCCAGTGCTGCTACTACTCCTGTTTGTATTTATTGTTCTTGTGTAGAATTAATAGCTAATCTTCAATTCTAGTCGCCTCTCAATATTTAGAACTAAATAATCTTCCCTCCTAAAGGGAGGGTCCCAATAAAAGCATGGAGTGACATTTCACTTCAACTTAAATACAATAAAGGTCTAAAAAAAACAACAAAACACCCCTCCCGTTAAAGTTGCCATACAAATAATGACATCATCTCAGCGCCCGCTAATGTTTACTTCACGATGTATGACCTCTTGACCCGAGCTAATTACAAGCAGTAAATAACGAGGCGACCTTCTTCGGTCACAGGCTGCATCTTGAGCACATGTTCGCAAAAATAGCCCGGAGGAAGCCGAGGGCAAAGGTGGCTTGAAGTGGTGCGTGCGTCTTATTTGGTTAGGAGAGAAGGAGTGGGCAAATTCTGTCCACACGAGCAGAGCAAATGTGGAGTCATGGCTGACTTATGACATTCAATAAAAGTGGTCAGCATTTTATTTTGAAAAATTCCGACGGTATCTTGACAACATCTTCTGCTTTGTTCCCATCTATACTGTTTTGTGCACACTCTCCTTTACCATTCACTCCAAGTTCCTAATAGATGCAAGGATGTTGTCCCTACTGCACATAACTGTGGTGCGTTCAAAGACCCTGGATTAAAGTCAAATAGGCATCACTAGTTTTTAAAGACAGGGGTAGATACCCTAGACCAGGGGTAGGGAACCTATGACTCTAGAGCCAGATGTGGCTCTTTTGATGACTGCATCTGACTCTTGGATAAATCTAAGCTGACATTGCTTTAATGAATAATTCCACTTGTAATCATAGTGTTAAAAATAACATTCAAAATATAAAACATTCTCATGCATGTTCATGTTCAAGAAGTTGCGTTAATGGTAAGAAGTAATTTATTTGTTATTGGTTAGTGTTGGGCTTGCCCTCCTGGGGGTTTTTCAGACCACCAAGCATCGACATGAGAGCCCGTTTTAGGATAAAATATATATATATATTTTTTTCGATTAGTCTCTCAGTTGCTTTCCAGCACTTGTCTTTTTCTCTTTCGTCCTCACTCGCGCTCTGGCTCCAGCCCTAACCCTGTCTCTCCTCCTGGCTGCTGCTTATAACAGAGCAACAGGGGAATAGATAAATAGGCCCAGGTGGGTATTCACGCACCTGTCGCTGATTTCGAGGCCGGTCGTGGCAACATCCCGCTTTGCTGCAGGCCCGCAGGCCACGCCCCTCCACAGTTAGCTTCAGAATAACAATGTTATTACAAAGAAAAAGTGACCTATTATACTCTGGAAATGTTGGTCTTACTTAAAAATGCATGCGTTTAGTTGTGTTCAGTGTTAAAAAAAAATATTATATGGCTCATTTTAAAATATTTGGCTTCTTGGCTCTCTCAGCCAAAAAGGTTCCCGACCCCTGCCCTAGACCAACGTTTTTGAAACCAAGAGCTACTTCTTGGGTACTGATTAATGTGAAGGGCTACCAGTTTGATACACACTTAAATAAATTGCAAGAAATAGCCAATTTGCTCAATTTACCTTTAACTCTATAATATTATTAATATATTAATGACATTAATCTCAGTGGAAACATTAAACATCTTAATGATTTCTCAGAAAAAATATATATTTTTGATGACATGTTTTAAATAGGTTAAAATCCAATCTGGACTTTGTCAGAATATATAACAAATTGGACAAAGCTATATTTCTAACAAAGACAAATCATTATTTCTTCTAGATTTTCCAGAATAAAATTTTTAAAAGAAATTCAAAAGACTTTGAAATAAGATTTAAATTTGATTCTACAGATTTTTTAGATTTGCCAGAATATTTTTGGGGGGAATTTTAATCATAATAAGTTTGAATAAATATTTCGCAATTATTCTTCGTCAAAAAAACTGAAGCTAAAATGAAGAATTAAATTCAGATGTATGTATTAATCTTTACAATATATATATTTTTTTACTAGAACATTGAATTAAATTGTCAGGAAAGAAGAGGAAGAAATTTAAAAGGTAAAAAGGTATATGATCTTAAAAATCCTAAAATCGTTTTTAAGTTTGTGTTTGTTCTCTAAAATTGTCTTTCTGAAAGTTATAAGAAGCAAAGTAAAAACAATGAATGAATTTATTTAAACAAGTGAAGACCAAGTCTTTAAAATGTCTTCTTGGATTTTCACATTCTTTTTGAGTTTTGTCTCTCTTAGAATTAAAAATGTCAAGCAAAGCGAGACCAGCTTGGTAGTAAATAAATACAATTTAAAAAATAGAGGCAGCTCACTGGTAAGTGCTGCTATTTGAGCTATTTTTAGAACAGGCCAGCGGGCGACTCATCTGGTCCTTACGGGTTACCTGGTGCCCGCGGGCATCTCATTGGTGACCCCTTCTCTAAATCTAAAATAATCATGATAATAATGATGTAATATTATGCTAATAATATGAACGATGGAGCTAATCTCCACTTTACATTGTG
>NC_084623.1:10910918-11033418 GCF_033978795.1 Nerophis ophidion
TGGATAGAACCAACGGGATTTGGATCCGGGATTTTGTGCCCAACCCTAGTATATAGAGCTGTTTTACGTAGGGGACTTTACCGTACAGTACAGTACAGTACAGTACAGTACAGGTCCACATGCTCCAGCAATGTTCCGTGTCGGGGGACCTCAGTCCTCCTTCCCAAGACCCCGGCAGCACAACCTCACCTCGCTCCCCCAAGCCAATCAACACATCCCGGGTCCTGTAACAGATGGCTGCAAGGGTCACCGGGGGTTAGCCGGGGTGGCTTGGGGGTCGGCCCAGGTCAGGCGAGGGCACGGGGGTGTTTGGGATTGTTGTGACACGGCATGTCTGCCTGTCAGCATGCAGGTGGATGAGTACCATGTGGTCATTGGGACTCAAAAGCGCAGGGGCTTTGCTCGCGGGTCAGGAAACCTGGTCGGTAGGGATTCCGGGAGCGTTTCGAGACCAGGCAAACCAAAAATCATGTTTGGCTTAGTCAGCACCCCCTCGCACCTGCTCCAGAAAAGTGCCGTGTTAAGCCGTGGGATGGGGGGGGGCAAAGTAAACAGAGGGCATAGTGAAGGCCTGATGAACCTCGCTGGTGCAGTACCATGATTAATCTGCTCTTCTTAACCCTCCAGACCTTTGACATGTGGTCTATTTATAACCACTGTTTTTTGGGGATTGTTTAAGTTGCTGAATATGAGATCCATCTAAACCAGACCTGGGCTAATTAAGGCCCCCGTTAAATTGTTCAATCCAGCCCGCCGGACAATACCAAATTATTTTTTTTTAGATCTTTAAGATGGAAACTGTAGCTGCCAATATAATGTTTTCAAATGACCGTAAGTCTTGAACTATACAAGGGTTTTCAATGGTTGGTGTGAGGCGGAGTGGCCTGCGATCCTGCAGCAAAGCACTGGCTCCGAGATCGGCGACAGGTGATGCGTAGATTGCCTACCTGGGCGTCTGATTACCTGTCACTCTGTAAAAGGGCAGCAGCCGGGAAGGAGGTTGATGGTGGAGACAGAACCCGAGCACAAGAGAGAGCTAGACGGAGACCAGAGCGGATGGCTGAAAACCAACCAGAAGAACGAGACTGTCACAAGAGGATATAGCTGGAAAGCAAAATAAACAAAATCACCAAACCGTCAAGCCTGTCATGTCTCTTCCCCCCCGGGTAACAAATAATTGCCCAGACCTGATCTAAACCTTCGACTTTAGCAGCTTTAAAAAATGATAATAGTAATTTGGATTTATATTGCGGCTTTCGAAGGACCAAATATTCCACGTGTGTCCAGAAAATAGCATTTATATTACCCGGTATGTTTTAGGGCAGGGGTCACCAACCTTTTTGAAACCAAGAGCTACTTCTTGGGTACTGATTAATGCCAAGGGCTACCAGTTTGATACACACTTAAATAAATTGCCAGAAATAGCCAATTTGCTCAATTTACCTTTAATAAATAAATCTATATGTATGAAAAAATGGGTATTTTAGTCTGTCATTCTGTCGTACATTTTTTTTCCTTTTACGGAAGGTTTTTTGTAGAGAATAAATGATGAAAAAAACACTTAATTGAACGGTTTAAAAGAGGAGAAAACAGGAAAAAAATGAAAATTAAATTTTGAAACATAGTTTATTTTCAATTTCGACTCTTTAAAATTCAAAATTCAACCGAAAAAAATAAAGACAAAAACTAGCTAATTCAAATATTTTAGAAAAAAATAAAATAATTTATGGAGCATGATTAGTAATTTTTCCTGATTAAGATTAAATTTTAAATTTTGATGACATGTTTTAAATAGGTTAAAATCCAATCTGCACTTTGTTATTATATATAACGAATTGGACCAAGCTATATTTCTAACGAAGACAAATCATTATTTCTTCTAGATTTTCCAGAACCAACATTTTAAAAGATATTCAAAAGACTTTGAAATAAGATTTAAATTTGATTCTACAGATTTTCGAGATTTGCCAGAATATTTTTTTTTAATTTTAATCATAATGAAGAATTAAATTAAAATGTACATATTATTGTTTACAATAAAATAAAATAATAGTTAAACATTGATTTAAATTGTCATGAAAGAAGAGGAAGGCATTTAAAAGGTAAAAAGGTATATGTGTTTTAAAAATCCTAATATCATTTTTAAAGTTCTATTTTTCTCTAAAATTGTCGTTCTGAAAGTTATGAGAAGAAAAGTTAAAAAAAAATTATTGAAACAAGTGAAGACCAAGTCTTTAAAATATTTTCTTGGATTTTCAAATTCTATTAGAGTTTTGTCTCTCTTAGAATTAAAAATGTCGAGCAAAGCGAGACCAGCTTGCTCGTAAATAAATACAATTAAAAAAATAGTGGCAGCTCACTGGTAAGTGCTGCTATTTGAGCTATTTTTAGAACAGGCCACTAACAGATATAAGTAAGAACTTTAAACTACTTTATATTAGAAATGGGAACAGAGGAGGATGAATGGCCCATAACAAGAAGATTATCGAAAAAGAAGACGCTTATCGACTACAAAGGCGGACGCGAGCAATTTCTCAGGATTTATGCAGATCCCAAATACAGATCAGCAGGTACCAGAAGGTAAAAAAAGTGGCTTTTGCATAATATTGCGAAACAAAACGCCAGATAATATGTCTTACCTTATACACACACCATAATAATACTCTTATGTTGAAGCACATTACTAGCTGTTGAAACTAGATACCCACATTTATTGCGAAACAAACACTTACCAATTGACGGATTTAAGTTGCTCCAGTGTCACAAGATGGCAAAGTCCTGATCGTGTTGCGATTTTGGACTCTTCCGTTCCTTAGTTTGAGCACTTCCTGTTTATCTGGTCTCCATGGTTTCACATTGGTTCCACCTGCCCTTGTTATCCACGCACACCTGTTTCTTCTAATCAACTCCCTTATTTAAGCTCTTTCTGGGACTCTAATTTGCCTTCGAGCGACATTCACGACCGTCTACTACCGTATGTATATTCTCGCTAGCTTTTCACGCTAAGCCTTCGTTTTATTCCAGCTCTCACGCCGATTAATTGTTTTTCCTTTTTGTGTGCCTTCGTGCCAAGTATAGTTTTTCTGTTTTCTATTCCTAGCTTTTATGCTAGCGCCCTTGGTTTATTTTGTTTGTTAGCTCCAGTGTTTTTGTTCATAGCCTGCTTTTGTTAAGTTTAATAAATCATTTAAACTTACCGTTGCTGTGTTCATGTCGACGCATCCACGAAGGGACAAATCTGGCATCACTATGCCAACCAGTCATAACAGATCGTTTGGTCCGCACATTTTACCGGCGATGCTAATAAGGCAGCTATGCTATGGGCCACTTCATTGGGTACACCCATGCTATGGCCGAATAGCATCAATTCGCTCAATAGCTTCAGTTTCTTCTTCAATTTCGTTTTCGCTATCCGCCTCCATACTCCGACCATCTGTTTCAATACATGCGTAATCTGTCGAATCGCTTAAGCCGCGGAAATCCGAGTCTGAATCCGAGCTAATGTCACTATATCTCACTGTGCTATTCGCCATTCTTTGTATTGGAATCGCTATGTGACGTCACAGGGAAATGGACAGTCCGCATCGCAAATAGCGAAAATCAAGAACTTTAAAGCTTTTTTTTTAGAGATATTCCGGGACCGGTAAAATTTTGAAAAAAACTTCGAAAAATAAAACAAGCCACTGGGAACTGATTTTTATTGTTTTTAGCCCTTTTGAAATTGTGATAATGTTCCCCTTTAACATCAATATTTATGGAACATGTCCACAAAAAAATCCAGCTGTCAACACTGAATATTGTATTGTTGCATTTCTTTTCACAGTTTATGAACTTACATTCATATTTTGTTGAAGTATTATTCAATAAATATATCTATAAAGGATTTTTGAATTCTTTCTATTTTTAGAATATTTTAAAAAAATCTCACGTACCTCTTGGAATACCTTCCAGTACCCCCAGGATTACGCGTACCCCCAATGGAGAACCACTGATCTAAGATAGAGGGTTCCTTTTTATCAGTTTTCTTAACCTCATGTTCACCTCCTCATCCTGGAAGTGTAAAATTTTGAAAAAAACTTCGAAAAATAAAACAAGCCACTGGGAACTGATTTTTTATTGTTTTTAGCCCTTTTGAAATCATGATAATGTTCCCCTTTAACATCAATATTTATGGAACATGTCCACAAAAAATCCAGCTGTCAACACTGAATATTGATTGTATTGTTGCACCTTTTTTCACAGTTTATGAATTTACATTCATATTTTGTTGGAATATTATTCAATAAATATATCTATAAAGGATTTTTGAATTGTTTCTATTTTTAGAATATTTTTTAAAAATCTCACGTACCTCTTGGAATACCTTCAAGTACCCCCAGGATTACGCGTACCCCCAATGGAGAACCACTGATCCAAGATAGAGGGTTCCTTTTTATCAGTTTTCTTAACCTCATGTTCACCTCCTCATCCTGGAAGTGTAAAATTTTTAAAAAAACTTTGAAAAATAAAACAAGCCACTGGGAACTGATTTTTTATTGTTTTTAGCCCTTTTGAAATTGTGATAATGTTCCCCTTTAACATCAATATTTATGGAACATGTCCACAAAAAATCCAGCTGTCAACACTGAATATTGTATTGTTGCATTTCTTTTTACAGTTTATGAACTTACATTCATATTTTGTTGAAGTATTATTCAATGAATATATCTATAAAGGATTTTTGATTTGTTTCTATTTTTAGAATATTTAAAAAAAATCTCACGTCCCCCTTGGCATACCTTCAAGTACCCCCAGGATTACGCGTACCCCCAATGGAGAACCACTGATCTAAGATAGAGGGTTCCTTTTTATCAGTTTTCTTAACCTCATGTTCACCTCCTCATCCTGTAATTTGAATCGTGTTATGAACACCCCAAACCCCCACGACCTATTTTGAGATGACTTAAGTCTCTTCGTAGGTTTTTTGGACTTTTACAATGCAGGTGCTTGCGTCAGCAGGTGCGTCTGTGTCAAAGTACCCTTCGACCGCCGGTAGGACTTCTGTTTCCTCCGTGCTTGATATATGGTCACTCCTTCTGTGCTGTTGGAGTACTTCACACTTTTGACTTCTGCTGTTCACAAACTCTGCATGAACCTGCTGGTGTCATTTCAAATTAAGGCTCGTTAAGCTTTTCAATCTGCGGCCGCCGGACATTTCCAAATAATTGTTTTTAGATCTTTAAAAGCCTACTGAAACCCACTAATACCGACCACGCAGTCTGATAGTTTATATATCAATGATGAAATATTAACATTGCAACACATGCCAATACGGCCTTTTTAGTTTACTAAATTGCAATTTTAAATTTCCCGTGGAAGTATCATGCTAAAACGTCACGGTATGATGACTCGTGTGTGTGAAAACAGCTATAAGTCGTCTCTTTTCATCGCATAATTCCACAGTATTAAGGACATCTGTCTTGCTGAATCTTTTGCAATTTGTTCGACGAATAATGGAGACGTCAAAGAAGAAAGCTGTAGGTGAAAAGCGGTGTATTTCGGCCGCCTTTAGCAACACAAACACAGCCGGTGATTCATTGTTTACATTCCCGAAGGAGGGCAGTGAAAATTTACTATGGAACAGAGCGGTCAAGCGAACATGGTTCCCCACCACATGTCAACCGGCAGGTTTCGGTGGGAAAAGGTGGTAATAAGTGGACTCTCTTGCCTCCTCCCATTGGCCGCCCCCGACCGTCGGACGCTTCCACCGTGGAGGAGGGGGAAAAAAAAAAAATCTCAGCCCTGCCCCAACGACTGCCTTGGCCTCGTCGAGAAATGTGGCTTCCCTCGGAGACACTGGCGGTCACCACACCCCCTCCGACTTTCAGGTTGTACAGGTACGACCATATAATGAAGTGAATTGAAGTGAATTATATTTATATAGCGCTTTTTCTCTAATGACTCAAAGCGCTTTACATAGTGAAACCCAATATCTAATTTTTACATTAAAACCAGTGTGGGTGGCACTGGGAGCAGGTGGGTAAAGTGTCTTGCCCAAGGACACAACGGCAGTGACTAGGATGGCGGAAGCGGGGATCGAACCTGCAACCCTCAAGTTGCTGGCACGGCCGCTCTACCAACCGAGCTATATACTAGTCTCACTAAAACACTAGTAACACAATAAGCAGATAAGGAATTTTCCAGAATTATCCTAGTAAATTTGTCTAATAACATCTGAATCGCTCTGCCATCTAGTTTTTTTTTTCTAGTCCTTCACTCTCACTTTCCTCATCCACAAATATTTCATCCTCGCTCAAATTAATGGGGAAATTGTCGGTTTCCCGGTCCGAATCGCTCTTGCTGCAGGTGGCCATGATTGTAAAAAATATTCAGATGTGAGGAGCTCCACAACCTGTGACGTCACGCTCACATCGTCTGCTACTTCCGGTACAGGCAAGGCTTTTTTATTAGCGAGCAAAAGTTGCGAAATTTATCGCCGATGTTCTCTACTAAATCCTTTCAGCAAAAATATGGCAATATAACGAAATGATCAAGTATGACACATAGAATGGACCTGCTATCCCCGTTTGAATAAAAAAATCGCATTTAAGTAGGCCTTTTAAGATGGAAAGTGTAGCTGCCATTATGATGTGCAGTGATGTTTTCAAATTACCGTAAGTCTTGAACTAAACAAAGTATTTCAATAGTTGGAATCCGCGCTTTTGCATGATATAGTAGTTACTATAGTCTTCTTATTAGTCACTGTGGAGGTTTATCTCTTGTGGGTTCTCCAGAATTTCTTGGAAGCCTGGGAGTCTGGTTTGGAGACCAGATCAGCACTCTGCTCTACTACTTTTAGTCCGTGGCTTTTTCTTTCTCTCTCTCGTCTTGGCGTAGTTTTGCGTGCCCGTGTGTCCGCTCGCTCCGACTCCCCTCCGTGTCTCGGCCCCAGCTGCTACTGATAAGCATGGCAGGTGATTGGATGATCAGGCCCAGCTGGGTAATCCAATCACCTGCCAGCTGTGCTTCGAGGCCGGTCCTGACACACCCCGTTGCCCCCCCTACATAGTTACTATGGTCATCTAATTAGTTGCTATGGTAATCTACGTCACAGCAGCTCAGACGAGGCACCAAGCAGTTTGGGTGGGGAGCGTTTCCAGAGCGGCCGGCCTGAAATGTGGGTGTCAGGGACAGGATGGGTTTTTTTTACAACAAATTTCTAAAGCTAAGTGATGTATCAGATGTATCAGATTGTAGTTTAGTTTTTTTTTCGCATTCATACTGCGCTGTGTTTGTTGAATTTTTGTTGCGTTTCGCTTTAAAAGGTCAAATATGTCCATCGAGCGAGGGAGTGACGTTCATATGTTGTCAATATTCAGTGTTTTATCGTTAATTTTTCATATTGTAAAACATTCCATCCATCCCTCTTCCTCTTCTTATCCGGGGTGGGGTCGCGGGGGCAGCAGCCTAAGCAGGGAAGCCCAGACTTCCCTCTCCCCAGCCACTTGGTTCAGCTCCTCCCGGGGGAACCCGAGGCTTTCCCAGGCCAGCCAGGAGACATAGTCTACCCAACGTGTCCTGGGTTTTCCCCGTGGCCGGTTGGACGTACCCGAAACACCTCCTTAGGGAGGTGTTCGGGTGGGATCCTGACCAGATGCCCGAACCACCTCATCTGGCTCTTTTCGATCTGGAGGTGCAGCGCCTTTACTTTGAGCTCCTTGCGGATGACAGAGCTTCTCACCCTATCTCTAAGGGAGAGTCCAGCTACCCGGCGGAGGAAACTAATTTCAGCCGCTTGTACCCGTGATCTTATCCTTTTGGTCAAAACCCAAAGCTCATGACCATAGGTGAGGATGGGAATTGAGAGCTTTACCATATATATATACATATATATATATATATATATATATATATATATATATATATATATATATTGTGGAGAGGCGGAGCTGATGATCCGACAGAGCGGCAGGGCACGCTGGAGCCCGGCCCAAGATGGCGGCGTAGACGGCTGAAAGGCAACCCGCAAAAGACTGTTCTTATTTGAAAAATAAACAAGTCCACACCTGTGAGCAATGTCCTTCCTTGATGGCCCTGGGAACCCGCACAACGGCATGAATCCGTCACAATATATATAAATATATATATATATATATATATATATATATATATATATATATATATATATACAATTTTCACAAGAAAAGCACACTGGTACAAGTGGATGGCTTCATCAAGCCTATTTGGACACAATTAATGTATTTCCTCTTGATGTATAAAAGGGGAAAAGGAGGAGAGAACGGGGCAGAAGGAGGAGAGGGACGAGAGACACCACAAGCAGCAGCGCATGCAAGAAGGAAGAGAGCGACAGCGAGAGGCAGACGCAAGCGACGTGAAGGGCTGAAAAGCGACACGGCGGAGCGAGCAGTGAGATCGGGGACGGCTGAAAAGCAACCCACAAAAGACTGTTCTTATTTGAAAAATAAAGAAGTCTACACCTGCGAGCAATGTCCTTCCTTGATGGTCCTGGGAACCCGTCACAATATATATATATATATATATATATATATATATATATATGGGCTTCACGGAGGCAGAGGGGTTAGTGCGTCTGCCTCGCAATACGAAGGTCCTGCAGTCCTGGGTTCAAATCCAGGCTCGGGATCTTTCTGTGTGGAGTTTGCATGTTCTCCCCGTGAATGCGTGGGTTCCCTGCGGGTACTCCGGCTTCCTCCCACCTCCAAAGACATGCACCTGGGGATAGGTTGATTGGCAACACTAAATTGGCCCTAGTGTTTGAATGTGAGTGTGAATGTTGTCTGTCTATCTGTGTTGGCCCTGCGATGAGGTGGCGACTTGTCCAGGGTGTACCCCGCCTTCCGCCCGATTGTAGCTGAGATAGGCGCCAGCGCCCCCCGCGACCCCAAAAGGGAATAAGCGGTAGAAAATGGATGGGATGGATATATATATATATATATATATATATATAAAATAAAATACAAATTTCACAAGAAAAGCACACTGGTACAAGTGGATGGCTTCATCAAGCCTATTTGGACACAATTAATGTATTTCCTCTTGATGTATAAAAGGGGAAAAGGAGGAGAGAACGGGGCAGGAGGAGAGAGACGAGAGACACCACAAGCAGCAGCGCATGCAAGAAGGAAGAGAGCGACAGCGAGAGGCAGACGCAAGCGACGTGGAGGGCTGAAAAGCGACACGGAGGAGCGAGCAGTGAGAGCGCGGAAGGCTGAAAAGCAACCCGCAAAAAGACTGTTCTTATTTGAAAAATAAAGAATGTCCTTCCTTGATGGTCCTGGGAACCCGCACAACGGCATGAATCCTTCACAATATATATATATATATATATAAAATCAATTAAACATTTCACAAGAAAAGCACACTGGTACAAGTGGATGTTTTCATCAAGCCTATTTGGCCAAATTAAATCGTTGGCGGGCCTGATGTGGCCTGTTGAATAGATCAATGAACCAACCGATATTTTTTAAGATGGAAAATTACAGAATTTGTATCCGCGTAGCTGGTTAGAAGGTCCGAGCGAGCAAAGAGCTAATCAAGCTCCTGTTGTCCACAAAAGGTCAGAGAAAATCCCATCTGCTCCCTGACCTTGACCCCCGCGTTAAATCACCCCCAGCTGTGTGTGCGTGCGCGTGTTGATGTACGGACTTGTGACACCGGCGCTGTTACACAACCCCGGGGCTTTAAAAGGAGGGGCGTGGCGCTGCTGCTGAGAAGACAAGAGTCGAGGAGAGGTGACGACCTTTGACCCCTCTTAATTTCCGTGGACTTTCTGTGTCACAGCCACAGCTGCGGGCAGCCCCCCCCCCCACCCCCCCGGCAGGTGTGCCGACTCATTTTCAGCTCGAACGTGACGACCGCAGAGGCGTTGAGTGTCGGGGAATTCGAGGCAAAGCGTTCTCCGCCACGCCAAAAGATGACAAAAAAAAATGGCAAAAATAAAAGAAACAAGATCTTGCAGGAATTCATCCCGTCAAGGCCCAGGAGTATTGGACTGCAGCGCTGGAAAAAGTCAATGTTTCAAGCGTGCGTTCGACTATTGGATAACATCGCGAAACAAAACCACATTCAAAACATGTACAACATTTCACCCCTGCTTGAGTTTCACTCCTAACATCTTCGGGGTTCAAACTTCGCTTCAGGCCCAATCAGAGGAGTCGTGTGTGCAAACCGCAGCCGCGTTAGCCGCCGCACCCTCGGCGAAAAGAATTGCTCATACTGATGCACGCTGGAAAACATGTATTAAGTCGTCTTTTGACAGGTGGGGGGGGGGGGGGGGGGGGCAGTCCGCCCTTGTCGCTGCCTTTTGGGATGGGAGAACTCTCCAAGTAGTGATGCTGTGTTCGTGCGCTTTTAAGCCTTCCGCGACTTTCCCAGCCAGGTGGCGGCAAGCTGCGGCCCCCTTGTTGCGGCGTCCTTTGCAGAGGTTTTTTTCAACACCCCGGTGTGAAAAAATTATGAGGACTTAAGGGAAACTAAATGAGCTCAAATATAGCTAAAAAAGAGGCATAATGATGCAATGTTTACATACAGCTAGCCTAAGTAGCATGTTAGCATCGATTAGCTTGCAGTCATGCAGTGACCAAATATGGCTGATTAGCACATAAGTCAATAACATCAAGTCCAGTCCATAGTGGATCTAACATAATAGTGAGAGTCCAGTCCATAGTGGATCTAACATAATAGTGACATTCCAGTCCATAGTCCATATAACATAATAGTGAGAGTCCAGTCCATAGTGGATCTAACATAATAGTGAGAGTCCAGTCCGTAGTGGATCCAACATAATAGTGACATTCCAGTCCATAGTCCATATAACATAATAGTGAGAGTCCAGTCTGTAGTGGATTTAACATAATAAGGAGAGTCCAGTCTATAGTGGATCTAACATAATAGTGGGAGTCCAGTCCATAGTGGATCTAACATAATAGTGGGAGTCCAGTCCATAGTGGATCTAACATAATAGTGAAATTCCAGTCCATAGTGGATCTAACATAATAGTAAGAGTCCAGTCCATAGTGGAGCTAACGTAATAGTGAGAGTCAAGTCCATAGTGGATCTAACATAATAATGAGAGTCCAATCCATAGTGGATCTAACATATTAGTGAGATTCCAGTCCATAGTGGATCCAACATAATAGCGAGAGTCCAGTCCATAGTGGATCTAACATAATAGAGAAAGTCCAGTCCATAGTGGATCCAACATAATAATGAGAGTCCAGTCTATAGTGGATCCAACATAATAGTGTGAAAGTCTAGTCCATAGTGGGTCTAATATAATAGAGATATTCCAGTCCATTGTGGATCTAACATAATAGTGAGAGTCCAGTCCATTGTGGATCTAACATAATAGTGAGAGTCCAGTCCATAGTAGATCCAACATAATAGTGAGAGTCCAGTCCATAGTGGATCCAACATATTAGTGGGAGTCCAGTCTATAGTGGATTTAACATAATAGTGCGAGTACAGTCCATAGTGGATCTAACATAATAATGAGTTTCAAGTCCATAGTGGATCTAACATAATAGTGAGATTCCAGTCCATAGTGGATTTAACATAATAGTGAGATCCCTGTCCATAGTGGATCCAACATGACAATGAGAGTCCAGTTCGTCGTGGATCTAACATAATAGTGAGAGTCCAGTCCATAGTGGAGCTAACATAATAGTGAGAGTCCAGTCCATAGTGGATCTGACATAATAGTGAGATTCCAGTCCATAGTGGATCTAATATAATAGTGAGAGTCCAGTCCGTAGTGGATCTAACATAATAGTGAGAGTCCAGTCCATAGTGGATCTGACATAATAGTGAGATTCCAGTCCCTAGTGGATCTAATATAATAGTGAGAGTCCAGTCCGTAGTGGATCCAACATAATAGTGAGAGTCCAGTCCATAGTGGATCTAACATAATATTGTGAAAGTCCAGTCCATAGAAGGTCCAACATAATAGTGACATTCAAGTTCATAGTCCATCTAACATAATAGTGAGAGTCCAGTCCGTAGTGGATCCAACATAATAGTGAGAGTCCAGTCCATAGTGGATTTAACATAATAATGAGAGTCCAGTCTATAGTGGATCTAACATCAATCAATCAATCAATCAATCAATGTTTACTTATATAGCCCTAAATCACTAGTGTCTCAAAGGGCTGCACAAACCACCACGACATCCTCGGTAGGCCCACATAAGGGCAAGGAAAACTCACACCCAGTGGGACGTCGGTGACAATAATGACCCAGTGGGACGTCGGTGACAATGATGACTATGAGAACCTTAGAGAGGAGGAAAGCAATGGATGTCGAGCGGATCTAACATGATACTGTGAAAGTTCAATCCACAATGGATACAACACAGTCGCGAGAGTCCAGTCCAAAGAGGATCCAAGACACAGCAGCGAGAGTCCCGTTCACAGCGGAGCCAGCAGGAAACCATCCCAAGCGTAGGCGGACCAGCAGCGCAGAGATGTCCCCAGCCGATACACAGGCGAGCAGTACATGGCCATAGTGTGAAAGTCCAGTCCAAAGTGGGTCTAACATAATAGTGAAATTCCAGTCCATAGTGGATCTAACATAATAGTAAGAGTCCAGTCCATAGTGGATCTGTTCTCATAGTCAAAGTCCAGTCCATAGTGGATCCAACATAATAGTAAGAGTCCAGTCCATAGTGGATCTAACATAATAGTGAGATTCCAGTCCATAGTGGATCTAAAATAATAGTGTGAAAGTCCAGTCCATAGTGGATCTAACATAATAGTTACGGTCCAGTCCATAGTGGATCCAACATAATAGTGACGGTCCAGTCCATAGTGGATATAACATAATAGTTACGGTCCAGTCCATAGTGGATCCAACATAATAGTGAGAGTCCAGTCCATAGTGGATCTAACATAATAGTGAGATTCCAGTCTATAGTGGATCTAACATAATAGTGAGAGTCCAGTCCATAGTGGATCTAACATAATATTGTGAAAGTCCAGTCCATAGTAGGTCCAACATAATAGTGACATTCAAGTTCATAGTCCATCTAACATAATAGTGAGAGTCCAGTCCGTAGTGGATCTAACATAATAGTATGAAAGTCCAGTCCATAGTGGATCTAACATAATAGCGAGAGTCCAGTCCATAGTGGATCTAACATAATAGTATGAAAGTCCAGTCCATAGTGGATCTAACATAATAGTGAGTGTCCAGTCCATGGTGGATCTAACATTATAGTGAGAGTCCAGTCCATAGTGGATCTATTATAATAGCGAGAGTCCAGTCCATAGTGGATCTAACATAATAGTGCGAATGTCCAGTCCATAGTGGGTCCAACATAATAGTGAGAGTCCAGTATAGTCAATAGCATAATTCTAACTGATCGCCCCGCCGACTCGTTTCCAGTCTTGCAGAGCAGCAGTCCAGTACTAAACGCTGGCTCTTGGCTGACCTCTGCTTGCACCAAACCGCCCTCGCTTGCTCACCTCATTAGCCTGACAGGAGTGACAAAACAAATTGAGGGCACCGCGGAGCTCGCAGCCCTTTCACGGAAACATGGGACAAAATAACAACAACAAAAAAAAAAACCCACTCCCCCTCATCTCCCTGGGACTATTTGAGCGTCGGCTACACTTTGCACACAACACGTGTGCATGTAAACACTTAAGAGGTGTCCGAGGGCGGGTGTAAACAAACAGATGGTGGAGGTGCGGCCTAATCACATCCAGGCTCGTACATGAAGGTACAGCACGGGCGTATGTTACGTGAGACCTCATCCTGCAGTCTCATCTAAACAAAATCAAGTCAGGAAATGCCGACTTTTTGGGTCAATTACCGCACTCGCATGTATGGCTGCCATTACTGACATACCTATAGACCAGAGGTCGGCAACCCAAAATGTTGAAAGAGCCATACTGGACCAAAAATTCCATCCATCTTCTTCCGCTTATCCGAGGTCGGGTCGCGGGGGCAACAGCCTAAGCAGGGAAACCCAGACTTCCCTCTCCCCAGCCACTTCGTCTAGCTCTTCCCGGGGGATCCCGAGGCGTTCCCAGGCCAGCCGGGAGACATAGTCTTCCCAACCTGTCCTGGGTCTTCCCCGTGGCCTCCTACCGGTTGGACGTGCCCTAAACACCTCCCTAGGGAGGCGTTCGGGTGGCATCCTGACCAGATGCCCGAACCACCTCATCTGGCTCCTCTCGATGTGGAGGAGCAGCGGCTTTACTTTGAGTTCCTCCCGGATGGCAGAGCTTCTCACCCTATCTCTAAGGGAGAACCCCGCCACCCGGCGGAGGAAACTCATTTCGGCCGCTTGTACCCGTGATCTTATCCTTTCGGTCATGACCCGAAGCTCATGACCATAGGTGAGGATGGGAACGTAGATCGACCGGTAAATTGAGAGCTTCGCCTTACGGCTCAGCTCCTTCTTCACCACAACGGATCGGTACAACGTCCGCATTACTGAAGATGCCGCACCGATCCGCCTGTCGATCTCACGATCCACTCTTCCCTCACTCGTGAACAAGACTAAAGGACCAAAAATTGTAAAATAAAATCGGTCATGAGCCGCAAAAAACTCAAATCTTATAATGAAGAAAACACATGATGCAAGTGTCTATATTAGCTATATTAGTGTCAGGCTTGTCCCTGACAGTTTGACTATGTTTTAGTTTTTTCCTCTACATTTGTCTTTGTTTCCTCTGTGTGTGTAGTGTTTCCTGTCAGGGCTCTTATTTTGTTGGTTTCTGTGTCCCCTCAGATGCGGCTGATTGGCACCTGGCCACACCTGGTGTCAATCAGCCCGCCTCCTATTTAGACCTTTTTTTCTTCTCCAGTCCGTGCTGGATTATATTCATGTATTGTCGCTCCTGTCGTGTCGTGTCATTGCAAAATACCGGTAAGCTATATTTCGGTATCAGTTTGTAGCTTACTGTCTTTTGTTCCCTGCTTTCAATTATTCTTTGTACAACACATAACGACTTCTGTTTTCCTGCTCACTACCCGCTAGCTTCCAGGCTAAGCCCTTTTGTTTTTGTTAGCTTCCATGCTGAGCTCCTTTTGTTTTCTAGCTCCTATGCTAGCTCTTTTAGTTTGTACCCTTTTTTCGGTTTTGTCTTAGTGTTTTATTAAATCATGTTCTCCTATTCAATGCCTGCCTTCTTCTCTGTTTCTTGGGGTTCGTCACAAACTAACTCTGACAATTAGCCTACTATCAAAGGCTGGTGCAAGTCTCCGTTGACAGAAATGTTGTATTTCATTTTTTACCCAACGCACTTTTGCAACATTGCAAAACATTAGTAAAATGGAGGCTTCTCAGAGGGTGAGCTAACTTGCAGCCATGGACTGACCAAGTATGCCTGATTAGCACTCCAGCATATCAATGAAATCAACAAAGCTCACTGTGAACAACTCTGACCGTCGTAGCGTGGATTGCATGGACCATGTAAGAAGGACATCGCTGAGCAGGTTTGACTCTCGTTAATTTTTTTCAATAAACAAAGCTTCAGTGTCGACCGGGTCGCTTTTCAGCGCCGGTTCCTCCGCTGGCTTTTCGGCTGCCGGGCTCATTCTTTGATCGCTCATTGTTTGGTTGCTTCTGCCGTGCTGCACTCCTGCGGAAACTCCAACTCTCTCTCTCCCTCCTTCTTCCTTCTACCCTCTTAAATGCTGCGAGGAGATAGACAGATTCAGAACCGGTGTGTGTGTCACGCGCCTGATTTGGATTGTTGCAGCGCCGCTCCAGGCACGCCCCGCCTCTTCATTCCGCTGCATACTCAGCCTCCTGGCCTCCATTTTGAGCCGGGCCAAAGCGTGTCCCACCCCGCCGTCGGCTACGTCGGCGCCGTCTCTCCACACTCACTTTTGTGCATTCACGCACAGCACAAAACCTTTGGTGGACAAAATGAGACAAAGAAGGACCGGCATAAAACCTTTCTGACAACATTGGCACGACAAGCTTTATTTTGTCCATTCCCACATGTACAAGACACATAAGAACCGAAATGACATTTTCCGATGCTGTGGCAGAATCGGAAAAAAGTTACTGTGGAGAGGGGCGTGGTCTACGGGTTCCCTGCGGGCGGGGCGTGTGCAGGGGCCAGGTGAGCTGGAACGAGTTATCTAATCACCTGTTCCCTTTATCAGCAGCGTTGGAGATCATGAGCGGACGGCAAAACGAGAGTGGGACTACCTGACAAAGGAACCAGAAAAACCCGACAAACTTGTGCATGAGCTGAAAAGCCAAAAAGTGTGGAAACATTAAAATCGAGTGTAACCACTGCGCCAGGGTGTGGGGTTTCCGTGACGCAAGAGAGAATCCGGGTCGGAGACCTCCACAGTTACAAACTAAGATGAGTTCAAGGATCGCTGACATTAGTAGGACAAAACGGTGCTTTCCAAATACTCTTATCAGTGAAGCATGTATAACATAAACTGTGGGATTTCTAACAATTAGGAAAGTTTGTGTCATGTTTGTTCTCCTACAGAAAATATATTAAAACCAAAAATATATTTTTTCCATTTTCACACATCCCTGAAAGAGGTCCAGGGAGCCACTAGGGAGGTGCTGAACGGCTCTAGAGCCGCGGGTTGCTGACCCCTGTAATGGACGGATGTATGAAATGCCTTTACTCTATTTTAATGTTTGTCAATAAAACTGCATGCACGATGAAAGGTGATCACGTTCGCTGGCTTGAACCAACACAACAGCTGGAGATACGAAGCGATTGCGTGATTTATTACAGGCGACACTCCGCTGAGCATTCTCTGAATTGTAATCCCATTGTGCGGTTCTAGGAACCACACATGCCGTGCGCTCACAAGTCAGCATGCTCTTAGCATGCTCTTTTGTTTTGTCTTCGAGTTTGTCGGACAAAACAAATTCCAAATATTAAAATTAACAACCGGCAGATGGTCAAAGTTTCAATATCCCCTCTTAAACCCAACAAAGCAACGCATACAGGGTGACAACGCCCAAACAACAACAACCCACACATCTGTGGAGAGGCGCAGCCAGCGAACGAGCAGCAGGGAAGGGCACGCTGGAGCCCGGCCCAAGATGGCGGCAAGGAGGCGGAGAGAGGGGGGGGGGTGTGCCGGGTCCGACGCTACAAACGAGATCAGGTGCGTGGCTCGCGCACCGGGACACAATCAATGAATCTCCTCTGGCTGTGTAATAGGGCAGTAGCGGAGGAGGGTGAGGCAGAAGGAGGAGGAGAGCCCGCAGCAGAACCTGAGTACCGAAAGCAACAGAGACCAAGACGACGATGCGGCCGACTGAAGCAACCGAGGAGCGAGCAGCAGAGAAAGTGACCCGACCGGAAGATAAGCTTTGATTGAAAAATAAAGCGAGTCTAACCTGCTCGAAAGAGATGTCCTTCCTTGATGGTCCATTGAACCCGCGTAACAGCGAGCGACCGCCACATCTGTTTGTATAGGTTCAGGGTATACAAGTCTACTTTGCGCAGTATTGCAACTAGGGCTTGGCGATATATATCGATATTCTCGATTCATCTGTGCGATATAGAAAATGACTATATCGTGATATTCCAAAGTACGTTCTCACGCAGTTGATTTTAGCCCCGGGCATTACACTGCATGCGTTTCTCACTCTTTCTTGTCTCTCCTTCTCACAGAGACATAAACAAACGCACCTTCTTACATACGTCACGCGTGCAACGTCACACGCCCTCCAACGAGCAGAGAGGTAGCTGCATGGGTATCATTAGCTGTGATGCTAAGGGTGCATTGCGAGCGGTAATACATGAGAGAGAAGGTGCGAATCTGATATCAAATGGAGGAAGAATTAATTCCCAAGAAAAACAGCACAGGGTGCATCGTCTGACGGTGGTTTGGCTTCAAGCGGGAATATGTTGAACAATTATGTGTCAGAACGCAGACTTTGGGGTTTAGTTTTCCGGAATGCAAAGGAAAGTTGGCGCGGGCAAGGCGTGAAGGTATGACATCTTTTATTTTAACGCTGTAACTACAAAAAAAAAGAAGCAAAAAAAAAAGAAGCAAACAAAAGGCGCGCACAAAGGCGGAGAAAAAACTTGAATAATGAAACAAAACTTGCACAAAGGCAGAAACTATGAACAATAAACAAAAACTTACTTGGCATGGAACTATGAAACAAGCAGTGTGAATCGTGAACATGGCATGAAGCAGAGTGGAGGTAGCATGGCATGACGTGAGTAAAGGTAAAGTCGCCAGGCTGACTTCCTGGCAACGTTCGCTTTAACCCTTTTATTATGTTGAGGGTCAATTTGACCCATTCCAGTTTTTCTGTTTATCAAAGTACTGGTTATCCTTTCTTTTTCGTGCTGAAATTTGGTGACTTTTCCTCATCTAGGGTCATGAACTGGTGTGTAAAATCCGGACACTTTGTTGAGTAGTGGAATGTCTTGCAGAGTTTGTATACAGAGATGATGTTGCGGGTCATTTTGACCCAGACACTTTAATGTGGGTAAATAGCCAAAATAAACAAGTCTCTTTGATGTACTTTTTACTTTGATGTACAATTGTTTGTATTTTGATTGCCTCTGAGACCCAGAGCCAGGTGTGTGAAGAGAGGGAACTTTCTCAAACTTGTCCTTGTTACTGTTCTCATGTCATCTCTTTGACAAACTCACCAAAAATGAGCTCCAGAAGGATGACATCTGAGGAGACAAGGACAAGTGTGAGAAAGTTCCCTCTCTTCACACACCTGGCTCTGGGTCTCAGAGACAATCAAAATACATACAATTGTACATCAAAGTAAAAAGTAGATCAAGGAGACATGTTTATTTTTGGATCTGAACAGCTATTTACCCACATTAAAGCGCCTGGGTCAAAATGACTCGCAACATCATCTTTTTATACAAACTCCGCACAAACATTCCACTACACGACAAAGTGTCCAGATTTACACACCAGTTCATGACCCTAGATGAGGAAAAATCACCAGATTTCAGCAAGAAAAAGAAAGGATAACCAGTACTTTGATCAACACAAAAACTGAAATGGGTCAAATTGACCCTTAACATAATACAATTGGAATAAAAAATTTATTGTATGTCACTTTTCTAAATGTTTATATAACCTAAAATAAAATTGTTATTGGTTTAACCTATTTTCTTGACTATTTAGAGTGCATTTACACAGTATGGGTCAAAATGACCTGCAACATAATCAATGTAATTTGTTTCCAACATAATACAAGGGTTAAATAATAGACATGATTAGTGACAGTTGTGAGAGTGCAAAAACGAGAGACAGGTGCGTGACATGAGGACAGGTGAAAACTAATGGGTAGTCATGGAAACAAAACAAACAAGGAAGTGTAGAAACAGGAAACAATGGAGTCTTAAGCAAAACAGAACATAACTAAACAAAACATGATCACAAGACATGACATCATGCGGCAAAAGCGTTGTTACAAAAAGTAGCAGCAATGCTGCTAAAAAGTCACACCGCTAGAGCAGAGGTCTCAGACACGCGGGCCAATTGCGGCCCGCGAGACGCTATTCTGCAAACCCCCACCTTATAATGAAAGTTTAATGTTAGCGCGGCCCGCAAGTTTTATATGAATGGCGCTTGACAGCTTTGTGTGCGAAGCTGAAAGAATCTACCAATCACGGTGTGGTATATGGCTCTCGAAGGCGGAACATTGACGTCACTTGCATGATGCAAGCAGACAAACGTTTTGCCGCTAGCCCACTCGCTCGCTCTCTCTGTCTCGCTCGCTACCACCCTGGGCGTCACTGTAACAGTCCGGGCTGGGGAGACGAGTGGCCCGGTAGCTTCCAGAGCACTCCGCCGAAGGACCGAGCGACAATACACAAATGTGGTGCACTGGACCCAAACGCTAATACTCCGACAGAAAGTCGCTGGGCGAATCGGATGTGTAAAACATTCGTCGTGATGTTAGCCTGTTCGGGGCTAATTGTGTTACCGTAACTGTAAACTCCATAGCGTGCTCATAACCACATTCTAGCTGCCGACATGGCGACATACAACCTTAACTGGGGATACCGCGCATGCTTGTCACTACTGTTGCATGCTGGGTAGTGTAGTTCTCATATTCCCTAGGTCAGAATGTGTTTGTGACGAACCCCAAGATGCAGAGACGGGGGCGGGCATTGAATAAGAAAACATAATTTAATTTCCAAAATAAAAGGTACAAAACACAAACTAGGAACTAGGTACAGCCAAAACTGAAAACAGGAACCAGCAAACAGAAAAACTGGAAACAGCTAATGGCTAACAAGAAAACATGAAACGAAAGCAAACTACAAATAGCTAACAGGAACAGCATACCGGTACGACGACAAGGACAAATAGTAGCATGACAGGTAGTAGCTGTAACGATGACATCGACATGACACGACACAACATGACAGGACAATAATCCAGCACTGACTGGAGGAGAAAACTGGTCTAAATAGTGCCTGGCTGATTGACACCAGGTGTGGCCAGGTGCTAATCAGCCACAGCTGAGGGGACACAGCACTCAGGGAGACAAACAGGAGACAGAACCATAATAAGAGTGCTGACAGGAACTAAAGACTGGAAACAAAGACAAATGCAGAGGAAAAACTAAGACATGGACCCAACTGTCAGGGACAAGCCTGACACCCTAGCTCAGGGGTAGGGAAACTATGGCTCTAGAGCCACATGTGGCTCTTTTGATGACTGCATCTGGCTCTCAGATAAATCTTAGCTGACATTGCTTAACACGATAATTATGAATAATTCCGCTGGAATTCACAGTGCTAAAAATAAAGTTCAAAATATAAAACATTCTCATGCATTTAAATCCATCCATCCGTTTCCTACCGCACCTGTTCAAGAAGTCGCATTAATGGTAAGAACTATTTTATGTCACGATGGAGGGGGGCAGGGGGCGGTCGTTCTCCCAGGAAGGCAGACAGACTACTTGGGACATGGCATTTAGGTAAAAACATGACTTAATTTAAACTAAAAAAAAGATACAAACAAAAATCGCTCAAAGCGGAGGCACAACTTGGGCTAGGAAGAAAGCTAACGTATAAACAGAATATGAACATAAATCAAACAAAACTTACTTGGCATGGCATGAAGCACAAAACTATGGCAAGGCATGAAACAAGTCAGCACAGAGCAAGAAAAGATCACATTGACACCAGGGCGACTGACTGGCAAAGACAAGCTTAAATACTGCCTCAGATTAGTGGTCGGGAAGCAGCATTTTGTCCACCAGAGACAGGTGGACAAAATGAGTATCCAAGGAAACCAGACAAGGGAGTGGAAAAAAAAAACAGGAACTTAAAGAGTCCAAAAGACAAACAGCACATGGCCAAACAAAAACATGATCAACAGACATGGCATTTTATTTATTATTGGTTAGCTTCAGAATGACAATCTTATGAAAAAGAATGAGAGACTTATTAAACTCTAAAAATGTTGGTTTTACTTAAAAATGCACGCATTTAGTTGTATTCAGTGTTAAAAAAATATGATATGGCTCTCACGGAAATACATTTTGAAATATTTGGCTTTCATGGCTCTCTCAGCCAAAAAGGTTCCCGACCCCTGCCCTAGCTCATAACATCACAGTAAGTATGTGTATACATTGTTGCTGACTGGAGAAATCAAATTATTACCTATGACTGATTTATTTACTTAATTCTCATTTTGTTCATTTATATTTTGATTTTGTTTTGTGTTGAAAATAAAAATAAAGACATTTAAAAATGTTTTTTTAAGAAATATTTTCTCCCGGCCCAGCCTCACCCAGACCCTGCATCCAGTGGCCCCCAGGTAAATTGAGTCTGAGACCCCTGCGCTAGAGAATGAAGAGTGCTTGAAACTGCATGTCAATATCCGTGTTCGGTGCCACACCCGTAAAATGCAGAAGCGACAATTTTCCAGATCAACACCGTATGAAAAAAACAACAACAGAAGGAGATAACGTCCGCATGAACCTACCACAGAACAAAATACATATATACACTGTTACATTTCCTATTGTGCAGCTCATTGTTATTGAACTATCTTGTGTGACATCATGCACAAAAGTGCACTTTATTTGTCTTAAACTATTGTTGTGGCGTTATGTACAAAAAGTGCACTTTAATCTAGTGTTGTTTTGATATGTCATCTTAGTGACATCATGCACAAAAGTGCACTAATAGCTTGTTTTAAAATGTCTCTGACAATCTTGCACATTGTGTTTTGGAAATGACATGAATGTTTGTGCCACTGCTTAATAACTGTTTAATAAATACACTTTTAGTTGTGATTTCTCTCTCTGCATGAACGTTTAAAAGTAGCATATATTAATGCAGTGTGAAGAAGAAAGTTTTAATGAAAACACATAGAATCATCACACAGCTGGGATTACATGCATCAAGTGTTCATTCAAGACTAAGGTAAAATATCGAGATATGTATCATGGATCGTGACACAGCCCAAAAATATCGAGATATTTATAAAAGGCCATATCGCCCAGCCCTAATTGGAACAATAATTTGTTTCAAGGCTGGGCTATATGGCTGAAAACTGTAACACAATGTACCGTATTTTCCGGACCATAGGGCACACTGGATTATAAAGCGCACTGCCCATGAATGGTCTATTTTCCATCTTTTTTCATATATAAAGCGCAATGAATTATAGGGCGCATTAAAGGTGTCATATTGTTTTTTGTTTTTTTTCTAAATGTAAAACTTTTCCGTCTGGTCTACATAACATGTAATGGTGTTTCTTTGGTCAAAATGTTGCATGGATTATGTTTTACAGACCATCTTCAAGCCGCTTTCTGACAGTCGCTTCCAGATGCGCAGTTTTGTGGGCGGTCTTATTTACGTGGCTAACCTTCGACGACATTTCCTCCCCGTCATCTTTGTTGTAGCGGTGTAGCGTGCAAGGACGGAAGTGGAAGAAGTGTCAAAAGATGGCGCTAGCTGTTTTAATGAAATTCAGTCTTTACTTCAATCAATAACGGAAACAACAACAAGGCCGGAAACGTGTCCCGTGAGTCATATTGCCATCATATTGCAGTCCACACGTATCTCTTATGTGTGACTGCCATCTACCGGTCACACTTATCATTACACCATGTACCAAATTAAATTGCTTCGAGGTCGGTAAGAAAAACCAGAATTATTCTGTACATTAGGCCCACCGGGTTATAAGGCACACTGTCGAGTTTTGAGGGGAAAAAAAGTGTGCCTTGTAGTCTACAAAATACGGTAAGTACTTAATAGTGGTCGATATCGATAATTATTTATATATTTTATGACCGATTGAAATATGGACAAGAGAAACATGTCAAATATTAAAATTTTTACTTCAAATGTAACCTTCCTCTGATTATATTCCCCTCAGATATCAAGGAATAAAATAAAACGTCAATACAAAAAAAAAAAATAGCTTTTTGAGATAGTTTTACACTTCTTTTGAAGTCGTTCTAAATCGTGTAATTGTCATTCATTTTATGAGAGGAGCTCTTTAGTCGAATAGCATGCTTTTACTACAGTAGAGAAGGGATTCTGGGTGGAGCTCGCGTCGGAAGAAGGAAGGGGGAGCGGGGGGGAGTTAATACTCTTGCAATGCAGTCTGCCGAAAATGATGGAAAGTGCCATTGTAATAAGCAACTGACGCTGTTGTTAAGTTTTTTGATTGATTGATTGATTGAATGAAACATTAATTAGTAGATTGCACATTACAGTACATATTCCGTACAATTGACCACTAAGTGGTAACACCCGAATACGTTTTTCAACTTGTTTAAGTCGCGGTTCACGTTAATAAATTCATGGTATAAGTTAAAATTAAAGTACCAATGATTGTCACACGAGGTGTGGCCAAATTATTCTCTGCATTTGACCCATCACCCTTGATCACCACCCTGGAGGTGAGGGGAGCAGTGAGCAGCGGGAATCATGTTCGGTGATTTAACCCCCAATTAGATTTAACCCCCAAGTAGAAGCATTTAAGTCTCACCTTGAAACTCATCTGTATACTCTGGCCTTTAAATAGACCTCCTTTTTAGACCAGTTGATCTGCCGCTTCTTTTCTTTCTCCTATGTCCCCCCCTCCCTTGTGGAGTCCGGTCCGATGACCATGGATGAAGTACTGGCTGTCCAGAGTCGAGACCCAGGATGGACCGCTCGTCGGGACCCAGGATGGACCGCTCGCCTGTATCGGTTGGGGACATCTCTACGCTGCTGATCCGCCTCCGCTTGAGATGGTCTCCTGTGGACGGGACTTTCGCTGCGGTCTTGGATCCGCTTTGAACTGAACTCTCGCGGCTGTGTTGGAGCCACTATGGATTGAACTTTCACAGTATCATGTTAGACCCGCTCGACATCCATTGCTTTCGGTCCCCTAGAGGGGGGGGGGGGGGGGGGGGGGGTGGGGGTATGCCCACATCTGAGGTCCTCTCCAAGGTTTCTCATAGTCAGCATTGTCACTGGCGTCCCACTGGATGTGAATTCTCCCTGCCCACTGGGTGTGAGTTTTCCTTGCCCTTTTGTGGGTTCTTCCGAGGATGTTGTAGTCGTAATGATTTGTGCAGTCCTTTGAGACATTTGTGATTTGGGGCTATATAAATAAACATTGATTGATTGCATTGATTGAATTCCAACCCTTGATGCTGAGTCAAAGTTGGATTTGCCAGACAACACATTTTGAGCAATTCAACACTCTAATACCATAAAGTGGATAGTGTGTTCTGAATTTGTTATGTTTCATGTGTCAGGTAAATCACAACAATTGGGGCAATATGAATCCCCTTCACATGAATCTACGCGACTGAGCGAAAAATGATGTGGGTTTTTCTTCAGGATCATTTAGTGTCTTTGTATTTTATTCCCACGATGAATAGTGTCGGTTGCCATTAAAGAATTTGCTGTGAACAATCTCAGTTCAGTCATTCTTTGACTCCGCTGTGCATGGAATCATGTTTGGCCCTTGACCGTTTGTTCTAAACCGTGCCAAAAGAGGGGAACCGTGCACTTAAGAGTACACTCTCCAGGTGTGTAATTCGGACCAGACTTGCACCATGCCCGTGGTTTGTGATTTATGTGGAACAGCGGTAGCCAATGACCTAAAAGCCTGGGGGCTGTCAACTCATTGTCTAGTGCAGCTCTTAAAACACCGGGGAGTGAAGTTTATAGAACATACTATCACACGTTCATTACACACGCTTTAGGTGTTAAGTGTGCCAGGCATGGAACGAGTACGACTTCAATCTGCTTACGCTCCACTCAGTTGTGGACACGGGATGCCGACCCGCCCCTAAAATATACGCTGAGCGGAGAAAATTGCTTAACTGATCCCAGAGGGAATTTTTTCCCCCCACAATTGGCCTGGGGAGAGGTGTAAAAAGTGAACAACAGCCGTTGGCTTTAGTGTGCTTTGCTCAAGGGTAACTTGGGCGATAAACTGGCCTCCCGCTCGCAACCTGAGCCCAAACCTTTAAAGCCAGGTTTTTAGAAACTGATCGATGACTAAACTTATTTCAATTAGTGCAAAACGGATGGATAAATTAAGGGCCGCCCTTTGCTAAGTTGGGGCTCCGAGCAGAATTTAATTTGGAACCCCCCCCCCGACTTTCACACTTTATTGGTATGATACTATTTTCATACTATGTCAATCAAAGTTTGTATCAATTTGATGTATTCTCGGGGCATTTAATCGATGACAACTGGACTGTTTGGTTTGCAGTGGCGGGCATACTTGCCAACAATGAGATCTCCGAATTTGTATATATATGTATATATATTTATATATATATATATATATATATATATATATATATATATATATATATATATATATATATATATATATATATATATATATATATATATATACATTAAATATATATAATATATTATATATACATATATATATATATATATATATACACACACATTAAATGTATATATAATATATATATATATATAACAATATATATTATATATGTATATATATATATATATATATATACATATATATATGTACATATAAATATATATATGTATGTATATATATACATATATATATGTACATATAAATATATATATGTATATATATATATATATATATATATATATATATATATATATATACGTATATGTTCATATATATATATATATACATACACATATATACATATGTGTATGTATATACACAGTATATATCTTATATATATATATTATATATACACATACCTACATACATATGTACTTTATATATACACATATATATATATACACACACACACACATACGTACATATGTATGTATGTATGTATATATATATATATATATATATATATATATATATATAGCTCGGTTGGTAGAGTGGCCGTGCCAGCAACTTGAAGGTTGCAGGTTCAATTCCCGCTTCCGCCATCCTAGTCACTTCCGTTGTGTCCTTGGGCAAGACACTTTACCCACGTGCTCCCAGTGCCACCCACACTGGTTTAAATGTAACTTGAGTCACTAGAGAAAAGCGCTATATAAATATAATTGACTTCACTTCACATATTGTGTATATATACATATATATATATATATATATATATATGTATATATATAACTTTTTTTTTTTTTGAAGTTGTATGCCTTTTTGTCAAAACATTGTTTTGCGAGGAAAAAAACACAAAATATGCAATATTCACCCAGCCAAATATTTCAAAGTACAGTATTTGAAGTGAAGTCCTTGAAGCCCTGAATCGGTCATTTCCTGACAACGGTGATTTTGCACAATCATTTTTTGAGTAATTACAGTTTTTCAAAATAAATAAATAAATAAAAATCCCATCAAATCATAAAGGTGTTCAAAATAAGTCGAATATTATTTGTTTTGTGTTTTTTTTACTTCCAATGCCCAAATTTAGGCCTTGAAACCAATCAATATTTGATCCAGCCTTCGATTAAAGGTTTTATTATTTTTTTTCATATATTTTTTTATTTGTTTAAGCCTTTTTTTGTCAAAAGAAAACTTAATTTTTTATAAAGGCAAAAACGCAAAACATGCAGTATTGTATATATTGTATTAAGTGGATTTTTTGATTAATTGGAGCCTTGAATAGGTCAATAATTCATAAAAGCATTCATTTTAATTCAGTAATATTTTCAGTTTTAAAAAGGCAAAAAAGCCTACATAGCAGCTTTGTGTTATTATAGTTATTAATGCAACTTTTTCTCATTACATTTCACCTGTTTGCTCTTTTATACCAGTTTTTTTTGATAGTATCATATTTTTCCGACTGTACAACTCACTTAAAATCTTTTCATTTTCTTAAAACTCGACAGCGCGCCTTACAACC
Organism: Nerophis ophidion; assembly: GCF_033978795.1. NCBI lineage: Eukaryota > Metazoa > Chordata > Actinopteri > Syngnathiformes > Syngnathidae > Nerophis > Nerophis ophidion. The sequence goes on from NC_084623.1 coordinate 10,938,217, forward strand.
CGGTGCGCTTAATGTACGGAATGATTTTGGTTGCGCTTACCGACCTCCAAACTATTTTATTTGGTACGTGGGGAAATGATGAGTGTGACCAGTAGATGGCAGTCACACATAAGAGATACTTGTTGACTGCAATATGATGGCTGTCACATATAAAAGATACATGTGGACTGCAATATGATGGCAGTCACACATAAGAGAACACTATATTGCCAAAAGTATTTGGCCACCTGCCTTTACTTGCATATGAACTTGAAGTGCCATCCCATGGAATTGTCCAAAATGTGGTATCCTGGAGCATTCAAAGTTCCTTTCATTGGAACTAAGGGGCCAAACCCAACTCCTGAAAAACAACCCCACACCATAATTCCTCCTCCCCCAAATTCCACACTCGGCACAACGCAGTCCGATATGTAGCGTTCTCCTGGCAACCTCCAAACCCAGACTGGTCCATCAGATTGCCAAAAGCATGAATCATCACTCCAGAGAAGGCGTCTCCACTGCTCTAGAGTCCAGCGGCAGGGTGCTTTACAGCAGTGGTCCCCAACCACCGGGCCGCGGACCGATACCTGGCCGCACAAGAAATGAAAAAAACAAACAAACAAAAAAAAATGTATTTTTTTAAATTATTAAATCAACATAAAAAACACAATATATACATTATATATCAATATAGAACAATATAGTCTGCAGGGATACAGTCCATAAGCACACAAGATTGTATTTCTTTATGAAAAAAACAACCCCCCCTCTCCCCCACCCCGTGGTCCGTGGGACAAATTTTCAACCGTTGACCAGTCCGCAGCTACAAAAAGGTTGGGGACCACTGCTTTACACCCCTGCATCCCACGCTTTGCATTGGACTTGGTGATGTATGGCTTAGATGCAGCTGCCCGGCCATGGAAACCCATTCCATGAAGCTCTCTGCGTACTGTACGTGGGCTAAATGGAAGGTCACATGAAGTTTGGAGCTCTGTAGCCACTGACAAAGTAGTTGCACTATGCCCTATCTGTCAGTTTATGTGGCCTACCACTTGGTGGCTGAGTTGCTGTTGTTCCCAAATTCTTCACTTTTCTTATAATAAAGTTGATTTTGGAATTTTTAGGAGCGAGGAAATTTCACGACTGGATTTGTTGCACAGGCGTTGCACAACTGTATGACTGCAATATGACTCAAGTAAACAACACCAATATGTTATACTGCAGGGGTCACCAACGCGGACCAGACCAGATGAGTCGCCCGCTGGCCTGTTCTAAAAAATAGGTTAAACAGCAGCACTTACCAGTGAGCTGCCTCTATTTTTTAAATGTTATTTATTTACTAGCAAGCTGGTCTCACTTTGCTCGACATTTTTAGTTCTAAGAGAGACAAAACTCAAATCGAATTTGAAAATCCAAGAAAATATTTTAAAGACTTGGTCTTCACTTGTTTAAATAAATTATTTTATTTCAGAAAGACAATTTTATAGAAAAAATATAACCTTAAAAACTATTTTAGGATTTTGAAACACATATACCTTTTTACCTTTTAAATTCCTTCCTCTTCTTTCCTGACAATTTAAAAATAGTTCAAGTAAATTCTTTTTTTTTTGTATTGTAAAGAATAATATAGAAATTTTAATTTAATTGATAATTTTAGCTTCTGTTTTTTCGACGAAGAATATTTGTGAAATATTTCTTCAAACTTATTATGATTTAAATAAATAAAAACTATTCTGGAAAATCTAAAAAATCTTTCAAATCAAATGTAAATCTTATTTCAAAGCCTTTTGAATATATTTTTTTTAATTTTTGGTTCTAAAAAATCTAGAAGAAATAATGATTTGTCTTTGTTAGAAATATAGCCTGGTCCCTTTTGTTATATATTCTAACAAAGTGCAGATTGGATTTTAACCTATTTAAAACATGTCATCAAAATTCTAAAATTAATCTTAATCAGGAAAAATGACTAATGATGTTCCATACATTTTTTAAATTTTTTTTTTTCAAAAAGATTCAAATTAGCTAGTTTTTCTCTTCTTTTTTTCGGTTGAATTTTGAATTCTAAAGAGTCGAAATTGAAGATTAAGTATGTTTCAAAATTTAATTTTCTTTTTTTTCCTGTTTCCTCCTCTTTTAAGTGTTTTTTCATCATTTATTCTCTACAAAAAACCTTCCGTAAAAGGAAAAAAAATGTACGACGGAATGACAGACAGAAATACCAATTTGTATATATATATATATATATATATATATATATATATATTAAAAGTAAATTGAGCAAATTGGCTATTTCTGGCAATTTATTTAAGTGTGTATCAAACTCAAGGCGTAGAATTGGGTAGGGACGCTAGGGACACGTCCCTACCAATATCCAGCCGCTACTGTGTAGTCACTATCAATACAAGCGCTGCCCGTAATGTTTTGTCAATGATTATGGCACAGAAAGGGTTAAATGTCGGTCTCTGCTAGAAGTCCTGCCTCTAACCTAAATATCGCTCCCTGATTGGTTGCCGCTTTCATGCTAACTTACGTGTGATTGGCTGTCCCCGCTGTCACTCCTCACTGTGGAAAAAACAGTCCCACCTATCCAGACGTTAGTTCCAAATTAGCACTGCATCTCGTCTTTTCCTATGCTTTTTTTCCAGGTGAAAGGCAATGCTCAGTCCCCTCTACCATTGTTAACCCTCCCCGTAGATGAAAGTTAACCTTAAACATTCCGTTTTTTAACATCGTAAAAACATCAGCTGTCTCTTTCTACGGACTGCAACAGTCCGTTGTCATGGATACATGACAACAACTTCCATTCATACCAGTCATACGTGCCTGAGGCGGAGTGATAGCCTACGCTGTGATCAGGCTTTAGAACAGTAGCCGTGCTCAATATTTAAACCACGGTTAACAGCCAATCAGATCGCCGGATTTCACCTTTCCGTTTTATTTTTTGAATTTTTTTTAGTTTCACGTAACATATTTACAGTACAAAAGCAGCAATAGAAAGAAGTAGATGAAGGGAACAATTGTGAGTGATTTAAACACAAGTTGGGGAAAAGATTATTACTATTCCATCCATCCATCCATCATCTTCCGCTTATCCGAGGTCGGGTCGCGGGGACAACAGCCTAAGTAGGGAAACCCAGACTTATCCTCTCCCCAGCCACTTCGTCTAGCTCTTCCCGGGGGATCCCGAGGCGTTCCCAGGCCAGCCGGGAGACATAGTCTTCCCAACGTGTCCTGGGTCTTCCCCGTGGCCTCCTACCGGTTGGACGTGCCCTAAACACCTCCCTAGGGAGGCGTTCGGGTGGCATCCTGACCAGATGCCCGAACCACCTCATCTGGCTCCTCTCGATGTGAAGGAGCAGCGGCTTTACTTTGATTTTCTCCCGGATGACAGAGCTTCTCACCCTATCTCTAAGGGAGAGGCCCGCCACACGGCGGAGGAAACTCATTTCGGCCGCTTGTACCCGTGATCTTATCCTTTCGGTCATGACCCAAAACTCATGACCATAGGTGAGGATGGGAACGTAGATCGACCGGTAAATTGAGAGCTTTGCCTTCCGGCTCAGCTCCTTCTTCACCACAACGGATCGGTACAACGTCCGCATTACTGAAGACGCCGCACCGATCCGCCTGTTGATCTCACGATCCACTCTTCCCTCACTCGTGAACAAGACTCTTAGGTACTTGAACTCCTCCACTTGGGGCAGGGTCTCCTCCCCAACCCGGAGATGGCATTCCACCCTTTTCCGGGCGAGAACCATGGACTCGGACTTGGAGGTGCTGATTCTCATTCCGGTCGCTTCACACTCGGCTGCAAACCGATCCAGCGAGAGCTGAAGATCCCGGTCAGATGAAGCCATCAGGACCACATCATCTGCAAAAAGCAGAGACCTAATCCTGCTGTTACCAAACCAGAACCCCTCAACGGCTTGACTGCGCCTAGAAATTCTGTCCATAAAAGTTATGAACAGAATCGGTGACAAAGGACAGCCTTGGCGGAGTCCAACCCTCACTGGAAATGTGTTCGACTTACTGCCGGCAATGCGGACCAAGCTCTGGCACTGATCATACAGGGAGCGGACCGCCACAATAAGAAAGTCCGATACCCCATACTCTCTGAGCACTCCCCACAGGACTTCCCGAGGGACACGGTCGAATGCCTTCTCCAAGTCCACAAAGCACATGTAGACTGGTTGGGCAAACTCCCATGCAGCCCCAAGAACCCTGCCGAGAGCACAGAGCTGGTCCACAGCTCCACGACCAGGACGAAAACCAGACTGCTCCTCCCGAATCTGAGGTTCGACTATCCGACGTAGCCTCCTCTCCAGTACACCTGAATAAACCTTACCGGGAAGGCTGAGGTAGCTTCTGTAGCCGAGGATCGGACCGCCAAGTGCCCTGCCTTCGGCTGTCGCCCAGCTCACAATGCACCCGACCTCTATGGCCCCTGCTATGGGTGGTGAGCCCATTGGAGGGGTGACCCACGTTGCCTCTTCGGGCTGTGCCCGGCCGGGCCCCATGGGAACAGGCCCGGCCACCAGGCGCTCGCCATCGTGCCCCACCTCCGGGCCTGGCTCCAGAGGGGGGCCCCGGTGACCCGCGTCCGGGCGAGGGAAATCTGGGTCCATGATTTTTCATCTTCATAAAGGTCTTCGTAAAGGTCTTCGAGCTGCTCTTTGTCTGATCCCTCACCTAGAACCTGTTTGCCTTGGGAGACCCTACCAGGGGCCTTATGCCCCCGGACAACATAGCTCCTAGGATCATTGGGACACGCAAACTCCTCTACCACGATAAGGTTGCAGCTCAGAGAAGAGCCAGATGAGGTGGTTCGGGCATCTGGTCAGGATGCCACCCGGAGGTGTTTAGGGCACGTCCAACCGGTAGGAGGCCACGGGGAAGACCCAGGACACGTTGGGAAGACTATGTCTCCCGGCTGGCCTGGGAACGCCTCGGGATCCCCCGGGAAGAGCTAGACGAAGTGGCTGGGGAGAGGGAAGTCTGGGTTTCCCTGCTTAGGCTGCTGCCCCCGCGACCCGACCTCGGATAAGCGGAAGATGATGGATGGATGGATGGATGGGAAGGCTGAGGAGTGTGATCCCACGATAGTTGGAACACACCCTCCGGTCCCCTTTCTTAAAGAGAGGAACCACCACCCCGGTCTGCCAATCCAGTTTATTTACAATGTTGTATTGCATGAATGTATTTCTGATGATGTTGATGGACAGTAGGCTATGTTCATTGACAGTATGATGCACAGTTGCACTACAGCCCTACACTAAAGAGTAAAGATGAGAACTCTTCCAAGTTGTCTCCTTTGCTTTCATTTCAGTTACTTTACCCTATAACAGGGGACGGCATGGCGCAGTGGTAGAGTGGCCGTGCGCAAACCCGAGCGTCCCTGGTTCAATTCCCACCTAGTACCAACCTCGTCACGTCCGTTGTGTCCTGAGCAAGACACTTCACCCTTGCTCCTGATGGGTGCTGGTTGGCGCCTTGCATGGCAGCTCCCTCCATCAGTGTGTGAATGTGTGTGTGAATGGGTAAATGTGGAAGTAGTGTCAAAGCGCTTTGAGTACCTTGAAGGTAGAAAAGCACTATATAAGTACAACCCATTTATCATTTAACCCATTTAACATCTGCATGACATGAAATCCATCCATCCATCCATCCATTTTCTACCGCTTATTCCCTTTCGGAGTCGCGGGGGGCGCTGGCGCCTATCTCAGCTACAATCGGGTGGAAGGCGGGGTACACCCTGGACAAGTCGCCGCCTCATCGCAGGGCCAACACAGATAGACAGACAACATTCACACTCACATTCACACACTAGGGCCAATTTAGTGTTGCCAATCAACCTATCCCCAGGTGCATGTCTTTGGAAGTGGGAGGAAGCCGGAGTACCCGGAGGGAACCCACGCATTCACGGGGAGAACATGCAAACTCCACACAGAAAGATCCCGAGCCTGGATTTCAATCAATCAATCAATCAATGATTATTTATATAGCCCCAAATCATAAATGTCTCAAAGGACTGCACAAATCATTACGACTACAACATCCTCGGAAGAACCCACAAAAGGGCAAGGAAAACTCACACCCAGTGGGCAGAGAGAATTCACATCCAGTGGGACGCCAGTGACAATGCTGACTATGAGAAACCTTGGAGAGGACCTCAGATGTGGGCAACCCCCCCTCTCTAGGGGACCGAAAGCAATGGATGTCGAGCGGGTCTAACATGATACTGTGAAAGTTCAATCCATAGTGGCTCCAACACAGCCGCGAGAGTTCAGTTCAAGCGGATCAAAGACAGCAGCGAGAGTCCCGTCCACAGGAAACCATCTCAAGCGGATCAGCAGCGTAGAGATGTCCCCAACCGATACAGGCGAGCGGTCCATCCTGGGTCCCGACGAGCGGTCCATCCTGGGTCTCGACTCTGGACAGCCAGTACTTCATCCATGGTCATCGGACCGGACCCCCTCCACAAGGGAGGGGGGGACATAGGAGAAAGAAAAGAAGCGGCAGATCAACTGGTCTAAAAAGGAGGTCTATTTAAAGGCTAGAGTATACAGATGAGTTTTAAGGTGAGACTTAAATGCTTTTACTGAGGTAGCATCTCGAACTGTTACCGGGAGGGCATTCCAGAGTACTGGAGCCCGAACGGAAAACGCTCTATAGCCCGCAGACTTTTTTTGGGCTTTAGGAATCACTAATAAGCCGGAGTCTTTTGAACGCAGATTTCTTGCCGGGACATATGGTACAATACAATCGGCAAGATAGGATGGAGCTAGACCGTGTAGTATTTTATACGTAAGTAGTAAAACCTTAAAGTCACATCTTAAGTGCACAGGAAGCCAGTGCAGGTGAGCCAGTACAGGCGTAATGTGATCAAACTTTCTTGTTCTTGTCAAAAGTCTAGCAGCCGCATTTTGTACCAACTGTAATCTTTTAATGCTAGACATGGGGAGACCCGAAAATAATACGTTACAATAATCGAGACGAGACGTAACAAACGCATGGATAATGATCTCGGCGTCTTTAGTGGACAAAATGGAGCGAATTTTAGCGATATTACGGAGATGAAAGAAGGCCGTTTTAGTAACGCTTTTAATGTGTGACTCAAAGGAGAGAGTTGGGTCGAAGAGTTGAACCCAGGACTGCAGGACCTTCGTATTGTGAGGCAGATGCACTAACCCCTCTTCCACCGTGAAGCCCTGACATGAAATTATGATTGCTAATGTAAAAAAAAAAAAAGAAAAAAGTAAACTTTCAGAGTGCTGCCTTGGAGCACATTTTTTGTGCCCACCAATCTCAAAAACAAACCTACTCCCTTGATCAAACTGGTAGCCTTTCGCATTAATTAGTACCCAAGAAGTAGCTCTTGGTTTCAAAAAGGTTGGTGACCCCTGTCAAAAAAAATAGCTGTGGGCCAACAATGACCCCCCCAGGTCCCACTTTGGACACCCTTTATGTAGATCGTCAGTGAAAGTTCGCAAGAGTTCTGTCCGAGGAGTAGCGATATGAAAAAAAATGACTATCATGAGATCCCGCATCTTGCACCTTATGGCAAGCGTTAAAGGCCGTCCATCAGGCGCATATAATGCATGACCATGTAAATAGACATGGGCGCTTTCAGGCATGCTGATGCCGCCGATGTTGATCCGCACTAAATCATTCCAATGCATGCGATGGGCGTGCTGCTGTAGCTTTAACTGTGGCACATTACCGTATTTTTAGCTTGCGGTCACACCAGCTAAATGCATCCCTGACTTCTCACCATCCTCTTGATAAAAAGACATGAAATATGAAGTGTCCCTAATGCAAGCCATACTCTCCGAGCGCGCGGCTCTCTGTACGCTCTGCCCTCGAAAAAAGAAAAAAAAAAAAAGCGTAAACATCTCCCATTTCAGAAGGAGCAGGCTCATTTTCTGGTGCCTTCAAACCGGTGAACTTCCAAGAGTGGAGTTCGGGTTCAATCGTCAGGCCGCAGAGCGTTTATTAAGCCACATCTGGGATCGTCATTACGGAACTAATGCACCGGCAAAAGGCAACGCGGAGGAAATGTGATTAAGTGGCGTCGCGATACCGGTGGGAATGAAGAGAAGCGAGGAGAGTAAATGAAGGGAAATATACATTTGCATATATCATTTTCATTTCTGCAACAATTTGTAAAACTAAAATACGTTTGTACCTTCAAACAGGGGCTCTTACCTTATTTCACTTAGTACTGGTGCCACTGAAATAATAATACTGAATCTTGTATTTAATTACCATAAAATCCGACCTGTAAGCTACTTTTTTCCTACACTTTAAACCCTGCGGCTTATAAAAGGTGTTATTGAAAAATTAAACCGGATACTGGTCCGCTGGCCCGTTCTAAAAATAGCTCAAATAGCAGCACTTACCAGTGAGCTGCCTCTATTTTTTAAATTGTATTTATTTACTAGCAAGCTGGTCTCACTTTGCCCGACATTTTTAATTCTAAGAGGGAAAAAACTCAAATAGAATTTGAAAATCCAAGAAAATATTTTAAAGACTTGGTCTTCACTTGTTTAAATAAATTCATTTATTCTTTTACTTTGCTTCTCATAACTTTCAGAAAGACAATTTTAGAGAAAAAATACAACCTTAAAAATGATTTTAGGATTTTTAAACAGATATACCTTTTTACCTTTTAAATTCCTTCCTCTTCTTTCCTGACAATTCAAATCCATGTTCAAGTGATTTTTTTTTTTCTTGTAAAGAATAATAAATACATTTTAATTTAATTCTTTCTTTTAGATTCTGCGTTTTCGACGAAGAATATTTGTGAAATATTTCTTCAAACTTATGATTAAAATTCAAAAACATTAGTCTGGCTAATCTAGAAAATATGTAGAATCAAATTTAAATCTTATTTCAAGGTCTTTTGAATTTGTTTTAACATTTTTTGTTCTGGGAAATCTCGAAGAAATAATGATGTGTCTTTGTTAAAAAATATAGCTTGGTCCAATTTGTTATATATTCTAACAAAGTGCAGATTGGATTTGAACTTATTTAAAACATGTCATCAAACATATATCTATATATTTATTGTGAGAAATCATTAAGATGATCAGTGTTTCCACAAAGATAAATATAATTGATTACTAATAAAAACAGCGCCCCCCGCAACCACAAAAGGAATAAGCGGTAGAAAATGGATGGGATTAATAATAACATACAGTTAAAGGTAAATTGAGCAAATTGGCTATTTCTGGCAATTTATTGAAGTGTGTATCTATCTGGTAGCCCTTCGCATTAATCAGTACCCAAGAAGTAGCTCTTGGTTTCAAAAAGGTTGGTGACCCCTGATCTAATCGAACCGATTCCTTATCAAATCTCTTATTGAATCCAGATTGGTTGTTGTGTGTGCACTGACTTCCAAAAGCCATAGATGTTATACGACTGGGCCGGCACGTTGTTTATATAGAGGAAAAGCGAACGTGACTGAGGACAGAATGCGGCCGTTATAGGGTAAAGGTTTCAGGTGAGACGCTCACTTTCGACATCCCGGTGAATCACACTGGAGAAGAAGGGGACCAGCACGGTAGCAAATCGATACGCACAACGGGGCAACAGGGAGTAGAGGTAAAGTCGCCAGGCTGGCTACCTGGCAACTACAGGTTTAAATAACGCTGTGGTGATTAGTGAAAACAGGTGTGCGAGTGCAAAACGTGAGACAGGTGCGTGACATGTGGACAGGCGAAAGCTAATGGGTTCCTATGGTAACAAAACAAACCAGAAAGTGCAAAAACAGGAACTGAGTGTCCAAAAAAACAAAACATGATCTCACAGACATGACACCTTTGTGCATTCATGCACAACGTTATATGTTTGGTGGACAAAAAAGAAGTGGCATAAAACACGTCTTAGAAAGTCGGAGAAAGTTATGCATGTAAACAAACTACGGTGAGTTCAAGGAGGACAAAACGGCGAAGCATGTTTAATAAAAACTTGCTTTATAGCAATTAGGGAGGTTTGTGTCATGTTTGTCCTCCTACAGAAACAATTTTAAAACAAAAAATATGTTTTTCCCCCCTCATAATTTCCATTTTTCATATATTTTTGAAAAAAACCCAGAGAGCCACTAGGGCGCCGCCGGGTTGCCGACCCCTGGTATAGTGGCTTCGATAACGGGAACCGGTTCTCCAAAAGGGATTTGAATCCATGGAAACGGTTCTTTTGTGAATTAGTGAATTATATTTATATAGCGCTTTTCTCAAGTGACTCAAAGCGCTTTACATAGTGAAACCCAATATCTAAGTTACATTTAAACCAGTGTGGGTGGCACTGGGAGCAGGTGGGTAAAGTGTCTTACCCAAGGACACAACGGCAGTAACTAGGATGGCACAAGAGGGAATCGAACCTGCAACTCTCAAGTTGCTGGCACAGCCACTCTACCAACCGAGCTATGCCACCTCTTATCAAACAATCGGGAGAACCGGTTTCGAACATCATTGTTACTAATAAGGCTATTCTAGAGTGCGGCAGAGAACATGCGATATAGGAGGTGCAACGTGTTTCTTTGTTCTTGTCATAAAACAAAGGACCGGCTTTACAGTCTTGCTGAAGTACTGGAGGTTGTTTGTGAGTTTAGCCTTGGAAGTAGCTGTTAGTGGTCGAAGCTTGCTGCCACGGGTTGCTATGGTCCCTTTACAATACGACTAAAAGAGAAAGCTCGAAATTTACTGCACGACTTACATTTACATTCACGGGTCCACAGTCTTTGGGTAGTAACCAAGGCAACGAGGTTGTGGATACAACCGGCGAAACGGTATTTCCTCCAAGCAAGGACTAACCTTTAGATAGGGTCAGAGGTGGGTAGAGTAGCCAGAAATTGTACTCAAGTAAGAGTACTGTTACTTTACAGATTTATTACTCAAGTAAAAGCAAGGAGTAGTCACCCAAATATTTACTTGAGTAAAAGTAAAAAGTGTGTTGTGAAAAAACTACTCAAGTACTGAGTAACTGATGAGTAACCTGATTACGGCAACAAATAATGCACACAAACATAAAAATAGCAATGAGCAAATTCAGAGCCAGGAATATCTCTTAAGCAACTAAAACAATAATATATATTAAATAATAGTACATTAAAATAAAATTAAAAAAATGGCACATTGAGCCACAATAACTTAACAGCACCATAGCCTCAGTAGGCATTCATTGATTTGATTGGTTGATTGATTGATTAAAACTTGTATTAGTAGATTGCACAGTACAGTACATATTCCGTACAATTGACCACTAAATGGTAACAGCCCAATAAGTTTTTCAACGTTTATCAATTACTTAATAAATGTGAAGTGAGTTGTGAAGTGAGTTATATTTATATAGCGCTTTTCTCAAGTGACTCAAAGCGCTTTACATAGTGAAACCCAATATCTAAGCTACATTTAAACCAGTGTGGGTGGCACTGGGAGCAGGCGGGTAAAGTGTCTTGCCCAAGGACACAACGGCAGTGACTAGGATGGCGGAGGCGGGAATCGAACCTGCAACCCTCAACTTGCTGGCACGGCCACTCTACCAACCGAGCTATGCCGTCCCAATGACCAAGTCGAGGTGATCTACCTCATATATACATATACATACACACACACAAATCATTTATACACACACATATCATACATACACACACAAATCATTTATACACACACATATCATATATACATATATACACTTACATTTACATATACAGTATATAATTTATATTTATTTATTTTGCTGTTTTTGTTCAGATGTTGAAGGTGTTTTAATGAATATACATGCATGTTTAACATATAGATTCCTTCTTTCATGAAGACAAGAATATAAATTGGTGTATTACCTGATTCTGATGACTTGCATTGATTGGAATCAGACGCCCATGTTTTCGAATGGAGGAGAAAAAAAGTTCCTCTTTTCTGTCTAATACCACATGAAAGTCGCTGGTTTTTGGCATCTTATTTGTCCAGCTTCCATATTCGTTTTTATACACTTTACAAGAAATACATTGGCGGCAAACCCCGTAGCTTGCTAGCTTGTTTGCGCTGGCTTTCGGAGACTCTTATTTTGTTAACGCAGGCGCGATGGAGCGGCGCTTTTATTGTGAAGACAGGAACTGTGCGATCAGTTTTTAGGCTTTTGACGGGAAGTACGGTTGACATAAAAAGTGTCTTTTTTCCTTTACACTTTTGATTGATTGATTGATTGAAACTTTTATTAGTAGATTGCACAGTACAGTACATATTCCGTACAATCGACCACTAAATGGTAACACCCCAATAAGTTTGTCAACATGTTTAAGTCGGGTTTTACGTATCACGGTCATGTGACCGCCTGGCTCTGTCTGATTGGTCCGACGTCACCAGTGACTGCATGTGATTGGTGAAACGCAGGCATGCGTGGATTCTACTTTGAAGCTCTGTCATTAACCAAAACAAACATTAATAGATCGATAAAAAAATGTAGCGAGTAGCGAGCTTAATGTAGATAAACGGAACGGAGTAAAAGTAGCGTTTCTTCTCTATAAATATACTCAAGTAAAAGTAAAAGTATGTTGCATAAAAACTACTCGTAGAAGTACAATTTATCCCAAAAGTTACTCAAGTAAATGTAACGAAGTAAATGTAGCGCGTTACTACCCACTTCTGGATAGGGTAAGAAACTCAAGACAACCGGGGGGGTTAGTTAAGTAGAGCTGCCGCTTCTCCACATTGAGAGTTGAGTGTGTCCCAAGTATCTATTTCACATTACTCCCAGATGTCTCTATCCTGACCACGACACACATCCGACATTGCCAACCATATGGGGACCTCGAGTAGGCCGAGGACACACTGTGTCTCTCTTTGTGTCACCGACAGAATTGATTTACATGATGAAGACTAAAACAGTACTAATTTTATTGGCAAAAAAAACTAACTTCTGACTCAACACTCGTGTGCTTCCACAGCAATACTCTGATGCAAACAAAGATGACTACTTGTTTATTTCCTCGCTCTACTCCAATACAACGCTCAGTGCCGTATGTTACGTGCATGTTGACCGGGACAAACGGACAAAATAATATTTGTTCTCAGGCGTACATGTCGTGTTCGAAAAGGATGCTCCTGCTCAATGAACCTTTGTGAACCCAACAACTTGGCAGACCATCCAACACAATAAACAACAGAAGAAAAAGACTGAAGTGGGAAAGCACATCACATAAATTATTTTGAGCTTTGAATGTTATTCCAATGGCTCTTCCATTGGAATAACATTTGAGTGCGAACATTTGAACTTGATTCAGGGGGGAAAAATCCCATCCACCGCACCTGCACTCTTAGCATGTAAGAGCATTGCACTGCGAGACCTCACAAGCTGATGGCAATTATTGAAAAAAATTGCTCTTATTTTCTGGAAGTCTTTATGATTTCCCGTAAACTTGTAATTCATTAGTTCATGTGTGGTTGCATCGTATGCGCCAGCACAGGAAACGGGCGACACCCAGTTGCTATTTAAAGCTTGGACTCCTCTAGGTAAGATCTGAAACATTCTTTGACAACCCTGCCATTGATTTAGCAAAATCCTAACTGTTCTCACCTGTGACCAAGTAATGAAAAAAACAATTACAGAATTTGTAAAAAACATGCATTTTATGGGTAGGAGAGGCCACCAACCCACAAAATACTGTACAGTCATGAAACTGAAATGTAAAAAACACATAAATATTATATTGCATGTTGCCCTCACTGGCCCGGACTAACCTGGCTGCAACAGTGGTTTCTCCACATACAGGTGGTTTGTATCCGGAGGAAATCTATTTTAAGACCAGTTGAGATGAAAGCCAGGTTCTGTGCACAGTCTCTGGCAAAGCTGACTGGTTTTCTACTGTCGTGAGCCCAAAGCCAAACAACCAAAGCATGTCAGCTAGGAAAATGTAATGCATGCAGCAGTCCATAATGCAGTATTTAGACTTACTTAGATATGCTTTTATTTACACGACTACAAAGCAACACCTAGGACTTGAATCTACGGACCACTTTTATGGACGTTAGGTAACTGTCAGAAATGATTTGAACTCGCACCAGAAATGGAAGTGGCAACCTAAGAGACAGTAATATCTTTTTGACCACATAATGGTATCCCAAAGGTTGTTCTCTTGCAGATCTTTGGCTGCCAACCCACAAACCTTGCCAATTTTTTTCGGATTCTTTTACCGTATTTTTTGGACTATAAGTCACAGTTTTCTTCATAGTTTGGCCAGGGGTGCGACTTATACTCAGGAGCGACTTATGTGTGAAATTATTAACACGCTACCGTAAAATATCAAATACTATCATTTAGCTCAGGGGTAGGGAACCTATGGCTCTAGAGCCAGATGTGGCTCTTTTGATGACTGCATCTGGCTCTCGGATAAATCTGAACTGACGTTGCTTAACACGATAAGTAATGAATAATTCCACTTGTAATCACAGTCTTAAAAATAATGTTCAAAATATAAAACATTCTCATGCATTTTTAATCCATCCATCCGTTTTTTACCGCACCCGTTCAAGAAGTTGCGTTAATGGTAAAAAGTTATTTATTTATTATTGGTTAGTGTGGGGCTTGCCCTACTGGGGGTTCTTCAGACCACCAAACACTGACATGAGAGCCTGTTTCAGGGTTACAATATTGTTTTATTTTTCAATAAGTCTCTCAGTTGCTTTCCAGCAATAGTATTTCCAGCCCCAAACCAGTCTCTCCTCCTGGCTGCTGCTTATAACAGAGCGACAGGTGATTAGATAACAAGGCCCAGGTGGGCCGTCTACGCACCTGTCGCTGCAGGCCCGCGGGCCACGCCCCCTCCACAGTTAGCTTCAGAATAACAATGTTATTACAAAGAATAAGAGACTTATTATACTCCGGAAATGTTGGTCTTACTTAAAAATACACGTGTTTAGTTGTGTTCAGTGTTAAAAAAAATATTATATGGCTCTTAGGGAAATATATTTTAAAACATTTGGCTTTTTGGCTCTAAATGCCAAAAAGGTTCCCGACCCCTGATTTAGCTCATTCACGTAAGGGACTAAGATTTCATGGGATTTAGCGATTAGGAGTGACAGATTGTTTGGTAAACGTATAGCATGTTCTATATGTTATAGTTATTTGAATGACTCTTACCATAAAATGTTACGTTAACATACCAGGCACCTTCTCAGTTGGTTATTTATGCCTCATATAACGTACACTTATTCAGCCTGTTGTTCACTATTCTTTATTTATATTAAATTAAGTTGTGTTTTATGAAATAAATTTCCCTCCAAAATGCGACTTATGCTCCAGTGCGACTTCTATAAGTTTTTTTCCTTCTTGATTACGCATTTTCGGCAGGTGCGACTTATACTCCGGAGCGACTTATACTCCAAAAAATACAGTAATTAATGTACATTTTTCTTTCGTTACTAATGACTTTAGTTGATCACAATCACGCTCTTGCTGGTTGCTTTGCCAAGATGAGATTGTGTCGTGATTATTTTACTGTAAAATGTATCAATCAATCAATCAAAGTTTATTTCTACCGCCCTAAATCACAAGTGTCTCAAAGGGCTGCACAAGCCACAACGACATCCTCTGTTCAGATCCCACATCAGGGCAAGGAAAAACTCAACCCAGTGGGATGACAATGAGAAATCTTGGAGAGGACCGCAGATGTAGGGTGAAACACCCCCCCCCCCCCCTTTAGGGCGACCGGTGCAATGGACGTCGAGTGGATCTAGCATCTAACATAATAGTGAGAGTCCAGTCCATAGTGGATATAACACAGGCCTGGGCAATTATTTTGACTTGAGGGCCACATTTTTAGGGCGGTTTAGCTCGGTTGGTAGAGCGGCCGTGCCAGCAACTTGAGGGTTGCAGGTTCGATTCCCGCTTCTGCCATCCTAGTCACTGCCGTTGTGTACTTGGGCAAGACACTTTACCCACCTGCTCCCAGTGCCACCCACACTGGTTTGAATGTAACTTAGATATTGGATTTCACTATGTAAAGCGCTTTGAGTCACTAGAGAAAAAGCGCTATATAAATATAATTCACTTCACTTCACATTTTGAGAAAAAAAATGTGTCTGGGGGCCTGTATATCTATTTTTAGGAACACTAATACAAAACTTCCCAGTAATGTCTAATTAAACGCTAAAAACGTTATGACAGACCGCCTCAAAAAAAGGTAATGGAATTTTAAATTTTTCTATGAACGATAAAACACTGAATATTGACAAAATATGAATGTCAAACACCCTTTCGATCGACATATTATACAATCAAGTGAAACACAACAAAAATGCAACAAACAGTGAAGTATGAACGCGAATGGTACAAAATAAACCCACCTACAATCTGATATAACTGATATATCACTTAGCTTTAGAACTTTGTTGCGAAATCTCCTACCGCGTCTGTGGAAACGCTCCCCACCCACACAGCTTGGCGGCTCGTCTGAGCTGCTGTGACGTAGATTTCCATAGTAACTAATTAGATGACCATAGTAACTAATTAGATTGCCATAGTAACTACTTAGATTGCCATAGTAACTGGTACGTCATGCACAAGCGCATTGAAATAGTTTGTACAGTGGAAGACTTACGGTCATTAGAAAACATCACTGCACATCATAATGGCAGCTACAGTTTCCATCTTAAAGATCTAAAAAAATATATATTTAAAGCTTAACGGGTCGCATATGGCCCCCGGGCCTTAATTTGCCCAGGTCTGATCTAACATAATAGTGGGAGTCCAGTCCATAGTGGGGCCAGCAGGGAACCATCCCGAGCGGAGACAGGTCAGCAGCGCAGAGATGTCCCAAACCGATGCACAGGCGAGCGGTCCACCTCGGGTCCCGACTCCGGACAGCCAGCACTTCATCCATGCCCCCCCCCCCCCTCCACGAGGGAGAGGGAGGGAGAGCAGAAAAGAAATGGCAGATCAACTGGTCCGAAAGGAGGGTTTGTTTTAAAGGCTAGAGTATACAAATGAGTTTAAAGATCTGAGTTAAATGCTTCTACTCAGGTAGCATCTCTAACTGTTACCGGGAGGGCATTCCAGAGTACTGGAGCCCGAATAGAAAACGCTCTATTGCCCGCAGACTTTTTTTGGGCTCTGGGAATCATTAATAAGCCGGAGTTCTTTGAACACAGATTCCTTGCCGGGACCTATGGTACAATACAATCAGCAAGATAGCATGGAGCTAGACCATGTCGTATTTATACGTAAGTAGTAAAATCTTAAAGTCACACCTTAAAGAGGAACATTATCACCAGACCTATGTAAGCGTCAATATATACCTTGATGTTGCAGGAAAAAGACCATATATTTTTTTAACCGATTTCCAAACTCTAAATAGGTGAATTTTGGCGAATTAAGCGCCTTTCTGTTTATCGCAGTCTCAGCGACGACGTCAGAACGTGACGTCACATCGGTCGTCAACGGCATGTTTCCCTTCCACATCGAGTCAAATCAGCTCTGTTATTTTCCGTTTTTTCGACTGTTTGCCGGTACCTTGGAGACATCATGCCTCGTCGGTGTGTTGTCGGAGGGTGTAACAACGGGATCATGGACGGATTCAAGTTGATTTACATAGAATGTGCATCGATTAGC
This sequence comes from Nerophis ophidion, assembly GCF_033978795.1. Classification (NCBI taxonomy): domain Eukaryota; kingdom Metazoa; phylum Chordata; class Actinopteri; order Syngnathiformes; family Syngnathidae; genus Nerophis; species Nerophis ophidion. The sequence goes on from NC_084623.1 coordinate 10,955,803, forward strand.
ACGGCAATGCTAATCGATGCTAACATGCTATTTAGGCTAGCTGTGTGCATTATGCCTCATTTGTAGCTATTTTTGCATCCAGCCTTTCCCTCCATCCACATTTAATGCCAAAAAAACACTTACCAATCGACAGATTTAAGTTACTCCAGTGTCAAGAGATGCGAAAGCCCCTCGTTTGGTTTTTACCGGCGATGCTACGACAGAGATGGCAAGAATGTCTGGATATCCTGCGACACTCAAAGCAGATGCATTCCCAACGATAAAGTCAACGAAATCACAAAGGTGAGTGTTGTTGTTATTGACTTATTGATCCAGTGTCAATGCGAAAGTCCTGATCGGTTGGTCTGCACATTTTACCTGCGATGCTAACGCAGAATAGCGTTAGCATGGCCGAATAGCGTCAATAGCTATTCGCTCAATAGCTTCAGTTTCTTCTTCAATTTCGGTTTTGCTATCCGCCTCCATACTCCAACCATCCGTTTCAATACATGCTTAATGTGTTGAATCGCTTAAGCCGCTGAAATCCGAGTCTGAATCCGAGCTAATGTCGCTATATCTTGCTGTGTTATTCGCCATTGTTTGTATTGGAATCGCTATGTGACGTCACAGGAAAATGGACAGTGGCATCGCAAATAGCGAAAATCAAGAACTTTAAAGCTTCTTTTAGGGATATTCCGGGAGATGTAAAAGTTTGAAAAAAACTTCGAAAAATAAAATAAGCCACTGGGAACTGATTTTTATTGGTTTCAACCCTTCTGAAATTGTGATAATGTTCCCCTTTAAGTGCACAGGAAGCCGGTGCAGGTGAGCCAGAATAGGTGTAATATGATCAAACTTTCTTGTTCTTGTCAAAGTCTACCAGCCGCATTTTGTACCAACTGTAATCTTTTAATGCTAAACATAGGGAGACCCGAAAATAATACGCTACAGCAGGGGTCGGGAACCTTTTTGGCTGAGAGAGCCAAAAAGCCAAATATTTTAAAATATATTTCCGTAAGAGCCATATAATTTTTTTTTTTAACACTGAACCAAACTAAACACGTGCATTTTTAAGTAAGACCAACATTTCTAGAGTATAATAGGTCTCTTATTCTTTGTAATAGCATTGTTATTCTGAAGCTAACTGTGGAGGGGACGTGGCCTGCGGGCCTGCAGCGACAGGTGCGTAAATGGCCCACCTGGGCCTTGTTATCTAATCACCTGTCGCTCTGTTATAAGCAGCAGCCAGGAGGAGAGACGGGGTTGGGGCTGGAAATACTATTGCTGGAAAGCAACTGAGAGACTTATTGAAAAATGAAACAATATTGTAACCCTGAAACAGGCTCTCATGTCGGTGCTTGGGGGTCTGAAGAACCCCCAGGAGGGCAAGCCTTACACTAACCAATAATAAATAAATAACTTCTTACCATTAACGCAACTTCTTGAACAGGTGCGGTAGAAAACGGATGGATGGATTAAAAATGCATGAGAATGTTTTATATTTTGAATGTTATTTTTAAGACTGTGATTACAAGTGGAATTATTCATTACTTATCGTGTTAAGCAACGTCAGTTCAGATTTATCCGAGAGCCAGATGCAGTCATCAAAAGAGCCACATCTGGCTCTAGAGCCATAGGTTCCCTACCCGTGCGTTACAGTAATCGAGACAAGACGGAACGAAAGCATGAATAATGAACCTAAGCATACCGTTCACATCATTACTATTCACATTTTTTTAGGTTATCCCTTGCAAAACCGTTAAGGTCCATGTCCAGTATCGCTGTTCTTGTCATATCAGTATTAATCCATCTTGCGAACAATGCACACATGTCCCCACAATCCACACATAGTCGGATTGGATCGGCATAGCTGCGTGTTAGGGGAGGTAACATTTTTCTTGGAAGATTGTCCGAAACTCTTATGAGTGACCGTGTTCCAACATCAGGAGAAATGCTCAGTATTTGGCCAGTCAAAACATCACTCTGTGATTATAGACCAGGGGTAGGGAACCTATGGCTCTAGAGCCAGATGTGGCTCTTTTGATGACTGCATCTGGCTCTCGGATAAATCTGAACTGACGTTGCTTAACACGATAAGTAATGAATAATTCCACTTGTAATCATAGTGTTAAAAATAAAATTGAAAATATAAAACATTCTCATGCACTTTTATGTTCAAGAAGTTGCGTTAATGGTAAGAAGTAATTTATTTATTATTGGTTAGTGTTGTTCTTCCCCTCCTGGGGGTTCTTCAGACCACCAAGCACCGACATGAAAGCCTGTTTTAGGGTTAAAATATTGTTTTGTTTTTTCAATTAGTTTCTCAGTTGCTTTCCAGAAATTGTCTTTTTCTCTTTCGTCCTCATTCGCCCTCTGGCTCCAACCCCAACCCTGTCTCTCCTCCTGGCTGCTGCTTATAACAGAGCGACAGGTGATTAGATAACAAGGCCCAGGTGGGCCATCGACGCACCTGTCGCTGGTTTCGAGGCCGGTCCTGGCAACATCCTGCTTTGCTGCAGGCCCGCAGGTCACTCCCCCTCCACATTTAGCTTCAGAATAACAAAGTTATTACAAAGAATAAGTGACCTAATATACTCTGGAAATGTTGGTCTTACTTAAAAACGCACGCATTTAGTTGTGTTCACTGTTAAAAAATATATTATATGGCTCTTAGGGAAATACATTTTAAAATATTTGGCTTCTTGGATCCCTCAGCCAAAAAGGTTCCCGACCCCTGTTATAGACTAAGGACAAAGGCAGAAAAGAAAATAAGGAAGCACATACTGTATATTGTGCAGTATAGCATGCCTAATAGATGGCTTGCCCTAGAAAGAAATCCACTTAAACACAAAAGCGATGTCCTGAATTCCATTAAAGGCCTCTGCTCTTGGTTATTATATATGGTCATGGTAGCCTGACCAGAGGCTGCAGCCCAAAGCAGGTTATTAACATTGTTGTCTGTGGTATACTGATGCATAAAAATGAAATACTGAACACATATTAATAGTGACAAGGAACACTAATATTATGTCCGTGTATATTCTATTGAGCCATTTACACTTGCGTGCTTGGTTTTCCTTGTAAAACCTGGACTGAATGATAATTATAACCCGAGCATTGCCAGTAGAAGTAGTAGGGACTTCGCTTGACCCACTTCCGGGTGTAGGATGCTGGCATTTTTGATGTACTGTATAATAATATATATATATATATATATCTATCCACCATTTGGTAATTTGGAGTTGGAAACATGTTATTTTTCTTGTGCTGATTAGGGTGTACCCCGCCTTCCGCCCGATTGTAGCTGAGATAGGCGCCAGATAAGCGGTAGAAAATGGATGGATGGATGATTTAGAAGTGTTATCATTTGATGAGACGAAATAGACTTTTGGGTGAAATGCCTAATCTCATTACGGACTCCGACAGGTATGGCTGCCGGTTCAGACCATAGGCTGTCATTCATAAAGGGACTATCCGGAAACTGTAGGTTGACTTTTTTAGGATGCTGCGTAACGATATCAAGGTTAGTGTGGAAAATAAAGTCATCTATGACGTTGCCGTTAACTTTATCAAGACTTCAGGGTATTTTGGGCCATGAGCCAAGAAAACGGGTACTACTTTTTCAACAGTTCAAAGGCCTACTGAAATGAGATTTTCTTATTTAATCGGGGATAGCAGGTCATTACTATGTGTCATACTTGATCATTTTGCGATATTGCCATATTTTTGCTGAAAGGATTTAGTAGAGAACGTTGACAATAAAGTTTGCAACTTTTGGTGCTAATAAAAAAGCCTTGCCTGTACCGGAAGTAGCAGACGATATGTGTGTGACGTCACGGGCTGTGGAGCTCCTCACATCTGATAATGTTTACAAAGCGACGATTTCCCCATTAATTTGAGCGAGGATGAAAGATTTGTAGATGAGGAAAGTGAGAGTGAAGGACTATACAGTGGGAACGATTCAGATGTTATTAGACAAATTTACTAGGATAATTCTGGAAAATCCCTTATCTGCTTATTGTGTTACTAGTGTTTTAGTGAGATTATATGGTCGTACCTCTACAACCTGAAAGTCGGCCCCGCACCTTTCTTCAGCACCAGTCGACGGGTGGTGGCGATGCCCATCTCTGCCCTTCGCAAGGGACCCTCTTCGGAACACGATCTTTCGAAATGATCGCTGCATAATACACTGTACTTTGCGTGTGTGGTCCAATCCAACCGTGTTCGCTTGACCGCTCTGTTCCATCGTAAATCTTCGCCGTCATCTTTCGGGAATGTAAACAATGAAACACCGGCTGTGTTTGTGTTGCTAACGGCGGCGGCAATACACCGCTTCCCACTTACAGCTTTCTTCTTTGACGTCTCCATTATTCATTGAACAAATTGCAAAAGATCCAGCAAAACAGCAGTCCAGAATACTGTGGAATTATGCGATGAAAACAGACGACTTATAGCTGGGAACGGTGCTGGAACAAAATGTCCTCTACAATGCGTGACGTCAAGCGTCATACTGCGACGTTTCAGCAGGATAATTTGGCGCAAAATTGAAAATTGCAATTTAGTAAACTAAAAAGGCCGTATTGGCATGTGTTGCAATGTTAATATTTCATCATTGATATATAAACTATCAGACTGCGTGGTCGGTAGTAGTGGGTTTCAGTAGGCCTTTAATACAAAATCCAGTACCATGATGCTGAGACTGAACCCCAGTTTAGCACTGGACACATTACTTCCAATTCCATAGAAGGTAAACCTCAGTATGCAGTCCATGCTTTTGGTCTTTTGGGCCCAACACGGGTTGATGGATTTCGCGCCAAAGCTTACCACCAAGGTTCACGGCTGCCGGGATTGCGGGAGGCCATCTAACCAAGAGGCGTGGCATGTTGACCAAAAGGGTCTGTTTCCTGGAAGACAATGTCCTGGCTAAGCTGCGATAAAATTCTTCCTCCATTCCAGGACCATTCGGTCCTCGCACGATCTGACCTGCACCTTGTTCCAGCAATTAAGTGTTTTGGAAGGGCAAGCAGCTCGCAGATGAGAAAACGCTTATTCCAGTAGATTTCTGTCAGCTACTTCGTGCTACCGGGGCTCCTTGGCGTCTTCCTGGGTTGCCTCATTGCGCCTGTGGTTTTTGTTCTTGTTGGGTCCAGCCGTGCTCCCAGCTACCTCGTGTTTTTTTTCTTTGTTCACTTTTTTTTTTTGGGGGGGTAAACGTCTCAGTTCATTGTTCCCAGTGACCCATCGCGTATCACAATAGAAACTGACACGGGATGCTTCATTACCGCATGCGCCGTACTTTACGACATTTTTCTCAGTGAAAACTTGGCATCTGTTCCAACACGTTCTGCTTCTATGATAAAACCACAGAGCATCCAGCACTCACATATTCAGTCAGTCACTCTCTAATGCACCAAGCATAATAAACACGGATTGTGTTTTTCCTGAGTCAGGAGATTCTGAGTGACGATAATAAAGCTAAAAGTCGCTGAAAAAGATTACTGAGCAACTTTTGCTGGCCAATTCACGTGTGATACAAATCACAGCTTTCCCTTCCTATAAATTATGCCTTTACAAATCAATGCCATGAAAATGTTCCATTTGGTTTTACATGACACTGCCAGAGATTGTACTTTTATTCAATTAAGTTTATGGAAGATCATTTGGAAGTTTGGGACTAAGCCAGATATCAGTGCAACTCATTTCAGTTGGAACAACATACAATCTTGGTAACGGTTGGAGAATAATAATAACGGATAAGATTTATACGGCGCTTTTCTCGACATTTAAAGCGCTTAACAGCGAGAAACGAGAACCCATCATTCGTTCGTGCCACATTAACACATTAGTGGCGGTAAGCTACATTTGTAGCCACAGCTTCCCCAAAAGTAGACTATGGAAACATGGCTGCCAATTTGTGACTTTGGCCTCGGGGACCACCACCAAACATTTATTCACATTCTTACACCAGCGTGAGCGGCACAGAGGGCAAGGTGGGTGAAGTGTCTTGCCCAAGGACACAACGGCAATGGCTAAGATGGGGGAATTTGACGCTTGCTGGGCATAGTGATGCCGGATTCGTTCCTTTGTGGATGCGTTCGGGCAAGAACACAGCGTATGGTAAGAAATGAAGATTTATTAAACTAATAAAGAGACGATGAACAGAAACACTGGCACAAGGGCACAAAAAGCAAAACAAAAGCTACTAGCATGAGAGCTAGGGATGAATAAAGGCGTAGCGCGAAAGCTAGCGAGTATAAACATAGAAGCAGTCGTCACTTGTTGCGTGTAATGTAAATTAGGATCCGAGCGAGAATGAACAGAAAGGGCTGGCTTAAATAAGGCAGTAATCAGCGGAAACAGGTGTGCGTCGAAAGCCAGGGGCTGGTGAAAACTAAGGAGAACCATGGTGGCAGAAGAAACACAGGAAATAAGGAAGTCAAACAACAGGATGTGATATAAAAAGGAACAAAGCTAGAATATGGAATGACCCGGGTAGCGGATCATAACAGGGAAGCTGGATTCATACCAGGAACGCACAAGTCTCTGGACGGTCGCTCCACCATCCGAGCAAGTCTAAAACGGAGGTCAGCAACCCGCGGCTCTCAAGCCACATGTGGCTCTTTAGCACCGCCCTAGGGGTCTCCCTGGAGCTTTTTAAAAAAAGATGGAGTAAAAATATACTTGTTTCAATAATGTTTCTGTAGGACAATCATAACACAAACCTTCCTAATTTTTAGAAAGCCCACTGTTAATTATGTTTGCGTTTATGCTTCACTGATGACAGTGTTTGGCCAGCGACGTTTTGTCCTACTAATTTTGTTGATCCTTGAACTCACCGTAGTTGATTTACTGTGCAACTTTCTCTGTCGCTGCCACAGAAAGACATGTTTAATGCTACTCCTTCTTTTGTCTCATATTGTCCACCAAACATTTTATGCTGTGCGTGAATGCACAAAGGTTGATCAATCAATCAATCATCCATCCATCCATTTTCTACCGCTTATTCCCTTTTGGGGTCGCGGGGGGCGCTGGCACCTATCTCAGCTACAATCGATCAATCAAAGAATCAATCAATCAATCAATCAACGTTTATTTATATAGCCCTAAATCACATGCGTCTCAAAGGGCTGCACAAGCCGCAACGACATCCGAGATACAGAGCCCACACAAGGGCAAAGAAAAACTCACCCTAGTGGGATGTCGGTAACAGTGACTATGAGAAACCTTGAAGAGGACCGCATACAGTATGTGGGCAAATCGGCCCTCCAGGGGAGACCGAAAGCAATGGATGCCGTGCGGGTCTAACATAATATTGTGAAAGTCCAATCCATAGTGGATCCAACATAACAGCGAGAGTCCAGTCCAAAGTGGATCCAATATGGTAGTGCGGGTCCCGTCCATAGTGGAGCCAGCAGGAGACCATCCCAAGCGGAGACGGATCGGCAGCGCAGAGATGTCCCCAACCGATGCACAGGCGAGCAGTCCATCTTGGGTCCCGACTGTGGACAGGTTGAGGTGAGCTTTGTTGATGTTACTGACTTGCGTGGAGTGCTAATAATCCATGCTAACATGCTATTTCGGCTAGCTGTGCGTACATATTGCATCATTATGCTTCGTTTGTAGGTATATTTGATTTCATTTAATTTCTTTCACTCATATCCATGTGTATTTAATTTATATTTGCACGTCTCATGACACATTATCTGTATGTAATATTGGCGGCCTTTTCTGTTGTTCCAGACCACAGCAAACGTTACCATGTTGTTCCAGACCACAGCAAACCTTACTCATCTTGCAAAGTCTGTAAGAAATCAATTAGAAGAAGACAGCTTGTTCTTTCCTTTAACTTGGGCACAAGCATCTATACCTTTTAAGCCAGTAATTTTCAGGAGTTATCTAACCCTCTGAGACACTAATTTATCCCTGGATTAGGCAAACAGGAAATGGAACGAAAAATAAGAGCGCTGGAAAGGTACTACATACCAAAATACAGGAAAACATACCCAGGTCCAACCTGTCATAAGCGATCCAACCCCCAAATGTTCTCATAGTCCAAGAACTCTCGAAAATCTTAGCACAGGCTTGGCGTTTTAGCTGCAATTCCATAACCTGTGCCGTCTGTTACAACGAAGACATTGCTAAACTCGCCCATGATGTTTAGCATCTGAGCAGAACATTTACAGCTGCTCCAACTAAGTTTTAGCAAGTTCACAAGCGCCCTGTGTGGCGATGACAAGCGCAGCAAAATTATCGACACTAGGGAAAAGTGAGTATTTGGGACCTCGACAACTTTCCACTCCATACTTAAGGATGTTGACAGGGGTGGCAACAAGATGTTCCCAGTATAAATGAGTAATTTCAGAGCTCATAATTTATACCGTCACTCTTAACAGGGGCACGGCCTTGCCAGATTAGTTCTGCAAACCCTGTCAGAGTGTGTAAAGCTGTCCTCGCACACGTAGTAGGAAGCATTTTATTGTTTTTTGTCAAGATAATAGCACAGAATCGATGTCAGTTGTTTCCAGGGGTCAGTTTTGTTGCAAATCTCTCTTTTAATTATCCATCCATCCATCATCTTCCGCTTATCCGAGGTCGGGTCGCGGGGGCAGCAGCTTAAGCAGGGAAGCCCAGACTTCCCTCTCCTCAGCCACTTCGTCCAGCTCTTCCCGGGGGATCCCGAGGCGTTCCCAGGCCAGACGTGTCCTGGGTCTTCCCCGTGGCCTCCTACCGGTTGGACGTGCCCTAAACACCTCCCTAGGGAGGCGTTCGGGTGGCATCCTGACCAGATGCCCGAACCACCTCATCTGGCTCCTCTCGATGTGGAGGAGCAGCGGCTTTACTTTGAGTTCCTCCCGGAAGGCAGAGCTTCTCACCCTATCTCTAAGGGAGAGCCCCGCCACACGGTGGAGGAAACTCATTTCGGCCGCTTGTACCCGTGATCTTATCCTTTCGGTCATGACCCAAAGCTCATGACCATAGGTGAGGATGGGAACGTAGATCGAACGGTAAATTGAGAGCTTTGCCTTCCGGCTCAGCTCCTTCTTCACCACAACGGATCGATACAACGTCCGCATTACTGAAGACGCGGACGTTGTATCGATCCGTTTTAATTAATCTCGTGGAAAATGTAGAATGTCAAGTACCTAGCTTCAACCTTACAGCAACTACTCACTTACCATGAATTGATTTGCGTGGACCCCGACGTAAACAAGTTGAACAACTTATTGGGGTGTTACCATTTAGTGGTCAATTGTACGGAATATGTACTGAACTGTGCAATCTACTAATAAAAGTTTCAATCATTCAAAAAGTATGGCTACATCTTCTTGTTTCCATTGTCAAAAGCAAGGAGTGCGGGGTACAATTTTAATGGTCAGTTGGGGTTTCAGTGCGTTTCATCAGTGGCTTGAACCACTGCTGGTTGATAGGTGGTTGTGCCTATTTGTCATTGTCGGTTCCTTACAAAAGTATTCACATCATCTGCAAAATATTTATTGTTGTAGTTACATTTCAATTAAGGAAACTCTGCGAGAACGTGTTCATCTTTGGCTACCAATGACTGGTCTCTGACACATCTTTCTTCTCATTCGTTCTCATAGTGTCAGAGCAATAAATAGTCTTGAACCTCAGCGTCCAAAGACGTCAGGGAAGAACAGAGTGGGCTGTTCCATGACAGCGAAACTAGTAAATTGGAGACGCTCAAGATTTCTGGGGGTCTATGGGGAAGTAGAATTGCCAGAAAACTGGGCTTCTGTATATTGATTAGATTATCTGTTTGTTGCTGAATCCCTTTTGCATTGTCAGCGAATCAGTGATATTTGAATACAAACCACTACCATCAAGGTTCAAACTAAAAAAATCTAGCATCTTTTTCCGGTGTTACTGGTTTTAACGATTCAAGGCTGTTGATTGAGACACCAGCGAAGATGAGACACATGTTCTCGATGTTTCAGGTATGAATAAACGGACACATTGTACGATGGAGGCCAAATATGAGTTTCCTAACCTTAAAAGGCCACTGATTGTGGTACCTTTGGTGTGGTACCAAGGCGAAGTTGGGAAAGTGGCCGTGCCAGCAATCTGAGGGTTACTGGTTCAATCCCCACCTTCTACCATTCTAGTCATGGCCATTGTGTCCTTGGGCAAGACACTTCACCCTTGCTCCTGATGGGACCTTGTTAGCGCCTTGCATGGCAGCTCCCGCCATCAGTGTGTGAATGTGTGTGTGAATGGGTGAATGTGGAAATACTGTCAAAGCGCTTTGGGCTCCTTCAAAAGGGGTAGAAAAGCACTATACAAGCACAACCATTTACCTTTGTTTTTGTTATGCCATTTCAAAAAAATGGAATCGTATAAAAACCCAAACAGGTTTTCCCATAGAAAAAACCTGTTTGTCTAAATGACATGTTCCAGACATCCCAAAATGTTAGCACACATTTTTTTTATACAATATCATTCTGGTTTTACGCAAAAAAAACAAACATGTTATTTAAAAATGAAATATATAAATATACATTGAACATTACTTTTTTACCTTTAATGAAGAATCTTGGCGGCAGCGCAAATGCCACTTCCGTACTGCTCTGCAATTTTTTTCTTGAGTTTAACAAGGTTTCTCACTATAGTAAATAACGTGTTTGTACTTGGGTTGTATCAAAGAACTAACTGTATTTTTCGAAATATAAGGCGCGCTTAAAATCCTTTCATCGTTTCCAAACTCTACAGTGCGCCTTATAGCCTGGTGTACCTAATGTACTAATAAATAAATAACTTTGGTTGTGCTTACCGACCTCGAAGCTATTTTATTTGGTACATAGTCAAATGATTAATGTTACCAGTAGATGGCAGTCACACATAAGAGATACGTGCAGACCGCAATACGATGGCGGTCACACATAAGATATACATGTGGACTGCAATATGACTCAAGTAAACAACGCCAACATGTTATATGTTGCATTGAAAATATAGAACATGACACACGGCGCTCAAAAATCCATCAACATGTTTTAGTATGACTTTGGTAAGCTATGAAGGCACGCCGCTTGAAGGATCAACATACGAGTATTATTATGGTGTGTGGTAAGACATATTATCTGCCCTTTTGTTTCGCAATATTATGCAAAACCAACTTATCCTACATTCTGATACCTTTTGATCTGTATTTGGGATCGGCATAAATGCTGAAAATGTGCGCGTGCCCGCCTTTGTAGCCCGTGCCGACACCGTAGTTATTAAGCTTCTTTTTAAATGGGTTTTTCTATATCTTCTTGTTATGGGACATTAATCCTCTGCTTTTACTATTTCGAATATAAAGTACTGTAAAGTTCTTACTCATATCTGTCAAGATACTCGCCATGAGAACGCTAAAACATACCGGTGTAGTGAGTTTAGATTAATCACCCAAGGAACTTTAGTTATTAGAGTTCCGGTTGGACGGTTTTTCACAGGACACATTTTCGGCGTTGTTGTTATTGCACTAGTGAGCCACAGATGAGGATATACTGCTCCGATATTGATTTAAGTAGAGTCTGAATGTCATTAAACAGTTAGCTCCATCTTTTGACACTTCTTCCAGGTTTTCAGGGTGGTCTTATTTACAAGGCTCACCTTTGGCAGCGTCTTCTCCCCGTCATCTTGGTTGTAGCGGTGTAGCGTGCAAGGACGGGAGTGGAAGACGTGTCAAAAGGTGGAGCTAACTGTTTTAATGACATTCAGACTTTACTTCAATCAATAACAGAGCAGCATCTCCTCATACTTGGCTTACTAATGTAACAACAACGCTGGAAATGTGTCCCATGAAAAACCGTCCAACCGGAACGCTCTAATAACTAAAGTGCATTGGGTGACTAATGTAAAATCCTACACCGCTACGTTTTAGCGCTTTTATGGTGAGTTCACTGACAGATATAAGTAAGAACTTTCCACTACTTTATATTAGAAATGGCAACAGCGGAGGATGAATGTCCCATAACAAGAGGCAAGAGAAGAAGTTTATCAACTATCTAGTCGGCACGGACTACAAAGGGGGATGCGCGCAATTTTTTTTAGGACTTATGCAGATCCTAAATACAACTCAAAAGGCAACATTAGGTAAGAAAAGTGTCTAAGCGAAACAGAACGTCAGATAATATGTCCTACCACACACCATAATAATACTCATATGTTGAAGCACAGTACAATCCATCAAGCGATGCGGCTTCATAGCTTACCAAAGTTGTACCAAAACATTTTGATTGATTTTTGAGCGTTGTGCGTAATGCTCTATATTTTCAATGCAACATATGAAGTTTTTTTTTTTTTTTTACTCGAGTCATATTCAAGTTTACACGTATCTCTTATGTATGCCTGCCATCTACTGGTCACACTTATTATTTCTCCATGTACCAAATAAAAAAGCTTTGAGGTCAGTAAGCACAACCAAAATTATTCCGTATATTAGGCGCACCAGGTTATAAGGCACACTGTCGAGTTTTGAGAAAACGAAAGGATTTTACATGCACCTTATAGTCCGAAAACTACAGTCATCTACAAGGTAGTCTCAGAGTGCCAGGTACATTTAAAGCAGCGCTTGTAGTTCTTAGCACAAGTAAATTCCATCTCTGCCATCAAGTTGAAGTTGCTGCAAGATCAGGCTCTCGACAAAACTAAAGAGTAAATACAGTATGCACTGCAGGAAATCTGACAAATAATTGACTTCAGTGGAAAAAAGTCCAAAACAGTCCATATATTCCCCTTTTTGTCCCAAACTTCTTCTGGAAAATGTGTGTACACGTTCCAATGATCTAATTTATTATACAAGTGATTTGCATGAGTGTTTATTATTCTTCCATTTGAACAACTGTTGCAACCCTCAGATGTGTGATTTGTGTATTTTCCCAAATACCGCCAAATAAAGCGACACTTTATTATCCAGACAACAAATCCAAACCTTTCCGTGTTTCGGAAAACCGATATCTTCCCCCAAATCCTGTATACGCCGTACATTTTTGCTCGCGTTTGAGTGAAGTTGACGAGTTGTGCCAAAGACAGAGAGTTCTTGCATGTGTTCCACAGCAACAGACTAAGATCAGTCTTTGAAAGCCGTGTTTGAAAACACTCAAAGATGTGAAACATATTCTAGTGCGATGAGTAAGAGGACTTGCAGGCAATCACAGAGTAATTACTGCATGGCAACAAATGCGGACATTGTGATAAAACCATTGAACCATCAAAGTCTGAAACACAATATAGGACTAAGATCATTCTGTGTTCAATTATGATACGGTGATGCTCTTCCTCCACACCTACCCCGATGATCATTGCTCGTTTCCTCCAACAATCCCTTCCTGTCCTCCTAAGTCGCAGCTTTGTTTTTTGTACGACGCAAATTGTTACAAACATGCTTAATTAAGATCATTTTATTACATCCACATTTGTTTTTATAGCTGCAACCCTGTCTACATTAAGCCGGATAACTCCTTAAACCTGAGGTTTCCTGGTTCCACTGTAATGATACCACGTACAATAGCGTATCTAGTCAATGCTATTACGATTACATCGATATTTTTTAACATCACAAAATCTTTCGTTTTTTTTTTTGTTATTGATATTATGTTTATAAACTCAGAGAACTATGAATATGACCAAAGTTGGTATCGGATTGAAACCCAAATGTGTGGTATCATCCAAAATTAATGTAAAGTATTCGAACATCAGAAGAATAAGTTATTGTGGGGAGGTGTAGCCGGCGAACGAGCAGCGGGGCGGGGCACGCTGGGGCCCGGCCCAAGATGGCGGCAAGGAGGCGGAGAATGCAGCTGAGCGGAGAGGCGGGGGGTGCCGGGAGCGACGCTACGAGCGAGATCAGGTACGTGGTTCGCCCACCGGGAAACATTTAACCTTTTTCCTTACGCTGCATAAAAGGGGAGAAGGAGGAAAGATCGGGGCAGAAGGAGTTGGAGAACCTACAGCAGTGGATGAGGAGCGAAAGCGAGAAAGAGCAAGCCGGAGATGAAGGCAAAAAAGTCTTATCTTATGGGTGGCATAGCTCGGTTGGTAGAGCGGCCGTGGCAGCAACCAGAAGGTTGCAGGTTCGATTCCCGCTTCCGCCATCCTAGTCACTGCCGCTGTGTCCTTGGGCAAGACACTTTATCCACCTGCTCCCAGTGCCACCCACACTGGTTTAAATGTAACTTATATATTGGGTTTCACTATGTAAAGCGCTTTGAGTCACTAGAGAAAAGCGCTATATAAATATAATTCACTTCACTTCACTTATTTGAAAAAATAAACAAGAGTCAAACCTGCTCAAGCGAGATGTCCTTCCTGAGTGCTCCATGGAACCCCCACGACGACAGCAAGGAATTATTACATTTTAACAGAAGTGTAGATAGAATATGTTAAAATAAAAAAAAAAATGAAGATATTAACAGTAAATGAACAGGTAGATTAATAATCCATTTTTACAGTTTATCCCTCATAATGTTGACAAAATAATATAATGATAAATGGCACAATGACGCCACTCGTGGCCCGGTTGGGAGAGTGGTTCCTGGTTCAATCCCCACCTTCTACCAACCTTGTGGGTGGGCGGACACTCTAACCACAAGGCCACTGAACAGAAGTGTGTGTGAACGGGTGAATGTGGAAATAGTGTCAAAGCGCTTTGAGTACCTTGAAGGTAGAAAAGCGCTATACAAGTATAACCCATTTACTATTTACTATTTAAACAAATAGCCTAAACCAGGCTTCACAAGGGGGAAAAATTACTTCTAGAAATTTCTAGTTTAGAATGGCCAAAGGTATAGATGTGTTTGTCTAAATTAAAGGAAATAGCAAGCCGTCTTCTTCGAATGGGTTTATTACTATCTTTGGCAAGCTAGGTAATGTTGGCTGTGGTCTATAATAACATGTCACACAAACAACGCTCAGACATGCAAATATAAATTAAATACAGTGAGGACATACATAAAGGATATTAAATGAGCTCAAATATAGCTACAAACGAGGCATAATGATGCAATATGTACATACAGCTAGCCTAAATAGCATGTTAGCATCGATTAGCTTGCAGTCATGCAGTGACCAAATATGGCTGATTAGCACTCCACACAAGTCAATAACAATAAAAAAGCTGACGTTTGTACATTCACACACAGCATGAAACATTTGTTGGACAAAATGAGACAAAGAAGGAGTGTTATTAAACATGTCTTACTGTGGCTGCGTCTGAGAAAGTTGTACACGTAAAAGAAAAATAGGGTGCGTTCAAGGACCGCATAAATTAGTAGGACAAAACGGCTCTCGTCAAATCCTCTCATCGGTGAAGAATGTTTAATGTGAACGATGATTTCTAAAAAAATAGGGAAGGTTTGTGTCATTTTTTCTGGCTTACAGAAACAATATAAAACAACAATTATATTTTTTTTCCACCATCTTTTCCATTTTCATACATTTTTGAAAAATAAATCGTGCAACATAAAAGACATATAACACAGAATAGAAGAACATGAGCTGTAACTGAGCTATCAGATTCTGATATCAGTCTGATTCCGATTCTGTTTCTGATTCTGATTAAGACCTTTGTTAGATCGGAAAATAGTTAAATGGTAAATTGTGTTCAGAGATCAAAAGGTGTGAACTCACACTGACCCTTAATTGTAAACAAAAATATACTAATGTGTCAAAAGTACACATTTGTCAAATTTCCATGCCAACAAAGCAAGCATGCCTGATAGAAAGCGCTCAAAAGTAAGGCTCCACTTTTCAAGCTAGCTTGATGCTAATTTGCATTGGAAATGCCATATCAGAATCAGAATCAGAATCAGAATAGTTTTTACTGCCATTGTTTGAGAACGGGTTCATAAACAAGGAATTTTTCTTGGTGTAATTGTGCAACATAAAAGACATATAACACAGAATAGAATAACATGAGCTGTAACTGAGCTATCAGATTCTGATATCAGTCTGATTCTGATTCTGATTAAGACATTTGTTGGATTGGAAAATTGTTAAATGGTAAATTGTGTTTCGAGATCAAAAGGTGTGAACTCACACTGACCCCTTAATTGTAAACAAAAATATATCCAATTGTGTCAAAAGTAAAACATGTTGCAATTTTCCATGCCAACAAAGCAAGCATGCCTGATAGAAAGCGCTCAAAAGTAAGGCTCCACTTTTCAAGCTAGCTTGATGCTAATTTGCATTGGTAATACGGTATTAGCTTTCACTGTTATGCTGATGACACCCAACTCTACATGCCCCTAAAGCTGACCAACACGCCGGATTGTAGTCAGCTGGAGGCGTGTCTTAATGAAATTAAACAATGGATGTCTGCTAACTTTTTGCAACACAACACCAAAAAAACGGAAATGCTGATTATCGGTCCTGCTAGACACCGACCTCTATTTAATGATACAACTCTAACATTTGACAACCAAACAATTAAACAAGGTGACTCGGTAAAAAATCTGGGTGTTATCTTTGATCCAACCCTCTCCTTTGAGTCACACATTAAAAGCGTTACTAAAACGGCCTTCTTTCATCTCCGTAATATCGCTAAAATTCGCTCCATTCTGTCCACTAAAGACGCTGAGATCATTATCCATGCGTTTGTTTACGTCTCGTCTTGATTATTGTAACGTATTATTTTCGGGTCTTCCCATGTCTAGCATTAAAAGTGTCTAGCATTAAAAGATTACAGTTGGTACAAAATGCGGCTGCTAAACTTTTGACAAGAACAAGAAAGTTTGATCACATTACGCCTGTACTGGCTCACCTGCACTGGCTTCCTGTGCACTTAAGATGTGACTTTAAGGTTTTACTACTTACGTATAAAATACTACACGGTCTAGCTCCATCCTATCTTGCCGATTGTATTGTACCATATGTCCCGGCAAGAAATCTGCGTTCAAAGGACTCCGGCTTATTAGTGATTCCCAAAGCCCAAAAAAAGTCTGCGGGCTATAGAGCATTTTCATTTCAGGCTCCAGTACTCTGGAATGCCCTCCCGGTAACAGTTCGAGATGCCACCTCAGTAGAAGCATTTAAGTCTCACCTTAAGACTCATTTGTATACTCTAGCCTTTAAATAGACTCCCTTTTTAGACGAGTTGATCTGCCGTTTCTTTTCTTTTTCTCCTATGTCCCACTCTCCCTTGTGGAGGGGGTCCGGTCCGATTCCGCGGCCATGTACTGCTCGCCTGTGTATAGGCTGGGGACATCTCTGCGCTGCTGATCCGCCTCCGCTTGGGATGTTTTCCTGCTGGCTCCGCTGTGAACGGGACTCTCGCTGCTGTGTTGGATCCGCTTTGGACTGGACTCTTGCGACTGTGTTGGATCCATTATGGATTGAACTTTCACAGTATCATGTTAGACCCGCTCGACATCCATTGCTTTCCTCCTCTCCAAGGTTCTCATAGTCATCATTGTCACCGACGTCCCACTGGGTGTGAGTTTTTCCTTGCCCTTATGTGGGCCTACCGAGGATGTCGTAGTGGTTTGTGCAGCCCTTTGAGACACTAGTGATTTAGGGCTATATAAGTAAACATTGAGTGATTGATTGATAATGCCATATACATGCTACTGATTAGCATTGGTGATTTTACACGGCAATTTTCTACATTTGTAAATCAAAAATCCCAACAATTACAGCGCTTTCTAATCAAACAGCTGGTGTGTAATAAGTATAAAGACTTTGTAGGACTCAAAAGAAGACAAGACTGGCACATTTAACTTAATGGGAATGACTACTTCTAGGACAACCTGACATGAATTCATATTTGCTAAAAAAAAAACGCTAAGTAGTCTAATTATTTAAAGTAAAGTTAAAGTACCGATGATTGTCTCACACACATTAGGTGTGGTGAAATTTTTCCTCTGCATTTGACCCATCCCCTTGTTCACCCCCCTGGGAGGTGAGGGGAGCAGTGAGCAGCATCGGTGGCCACGCCCGGGTATCATTTTTGGTGATTCAACCCCTAATTCCAACCCTTGATGCTGAGTGCCAAGCAGGGAGGTAATGGGTCCCATTTTTTTTATAGTCTTTGGTATTGTCAGAAAAATTGTATATAAATTATCAAAAAACTTTCCACTCTCTGAGTTTCCAGTGAACAAATCAGAGCTGTCTTTTGTTGCACCAAGCAAATTCTTAGAACAGGGGTGTCAAACTCAAATACAGAGTGGGCCAAAATTTAAAACTGAACAAAGCCGCGGGCCAAGGTTGAACAAATTAACCTTTTAATAGGGACCCAAACAAGTTTTGCATTGAATATTGAACAAGCAAGGCTTAAATAGGGCAGCACGGTAGAACACGGGGTTAGTGCGTCTGGCTCACAATACGAAAGTCCTGAGTAATCCTGGTTCAATCCCGGGCTCGGGATCTTTCTGTGTGGAGTATGCATGTTCTCCCCATGACTGCGTGGGTACTCGGGCTTCCTCCCATGGAACAGGCAGAGTTTATATAACGTAATAGTGCAAAATCAACTTTCAAAAAACAAATGAAAAAACATCAATGGTATATTAAGTACAATTTAAGTTAAAAAAAATGAATGCCTCTTTTCTATTTTCAGCCTTCTGAGGTAAATATCAACATTAACTTTTTCCACAGGCTAATACATTCGAAAATAAAATAAAAATGACGTGGACGGGGTTTGGTGCTAGCGGGGGGTGTATATTGTAGCGTTCCGGAAGATTTAGTGCTGCAAGGGGGTCTGGGTATTTGTTCTGTTGTGTTGTTACAGTGCAGGTGTTCTCCCGAAATGTGTTTTGTCATTCTTGTTTGGTGTGGGTTCACAATGCGGCACATATTTGTAACAATGTTAAAGTTGTTTATACCGCCACCCTCAGTGTGACCTGTATGGCTGTTGACCAAGTATGTGTGTGTGAAAGCCGCATACATTATGTGCACGCTGTTTATATAGAGAAAAAGAGGACGTGACGACATGTTGTAGAGGACGCTAAAGACAGTGCCTTTAAGGCACGCTCCCAATATTGTTGTCCGGGTGGAAATCGGGAGAATGGTTGCCCAGGGAGATTTTCGGGAAGGGCACTAAACTTCGGGAGTCTCCCGGGAAAATCGGGAGGGTTGGCAAGTATGAGTATTAGCGGTGAATGTGGTGTTACCGGCGGGCCAGCTCTAATGTTAATTTGATATTGCCTCAAGGGCCAATTGAAATTAAACGGCGGGCCAAATTTGGTTTGACACCCATGTCTTAGAATATTCCGCTGTGTACGTTGGAATGCAACGGGAGGGGTTATCTATTGTCCTCAAACACCTGCCAAAGCTGAATTCAGGACAAGCCCAAGCCCGAGGCATTTCTTCTTTTGTCTTCAACGTGACCGAAAACAATGACTGTTTACTTACACCCCATTTCTGTTGTGACATGTGTTGTTGCGTAAACATTGAATATCTAAATAAAAGAGGAGACGTAAGAACTTGGTGCAGGACTGTACGAAGTGTACAGTGGCCATGTCTCTCCTTAGATTTGTGACCAAATTTAATTTTGTCTCTGTTTGATTCTTCCCTTTTTGTTTTGTTTAATAGATGTCATCAGTGTTTGAACCTGACAGGTATGACTCGGCCGGGGTTAGAACTCAACCTACCGATCTCAGGGCGGACATTCTAACCACTAGCCCACAAGATAACAACTGGACAGCCCAGTTATCTCTGTGATTTTTTTTATTATTACACAAATTAACATTGATTATCACATGAACACACACAAAAGTACCGAAAGTTTTGTGAACGTGGAAGGTACCCTTGTCTACTTTCAAAAAAGACCCATTTCGTTGATGCCGTCTGGGGACACAGCAAAACCCATCAAGTCGATGAGTCAGAGTCACGTTGTGAATTGTGCAGCAGGCCATGGGATTCCTGCTAATGTTTTTTTACATCACACATTATATATATTTATAAGAGTGTCTGGGTTTTTTTTTCCCTAATGCATACGATATGCAAGACTTAAAGGGGAACAGAACATCGAAAAAAACCTCAGCATATATGTAATGTAGGCACATTCATAATAAATAAAATGGGATATTTACGTACAGTACAGGCCAAAAGTTTGGACACAGCTTCTCCTCATTCTTTATTTCCATGACTATTTATATTGTAGATTGTCACTGAAGCTATGAATGGACACATGTGGAGTTATGTACTTAAAGGGGAACATTATCACCAGACCTATGTAAGCGTCAATATATACCTTGATGGTGCAGAAAAAAGACCATCTATTTTTTTTAACCGATTTCCGATCTGTAAATGGGTGAATTTTGGCGAATTGAACGCCTTTCTGTTTATCGAGCTGGAGGCGATGACGTCAGAATGTGACGTCGCCGAGGTATCACACCCACCATTTTCATTTTCAACACATTACAAACACCGGGTCTCAGCTCTGTTATTTTCCGTTTTTTTTTACTATTTTTGGGAACCTTGGAGACATCATGCCTCGTCGGTGTGTTGTCGGAGGGTGTAACAACACTAACAGGGAGGGATTCAAGTTGCACCACCGGCCCGAAGATGCGAAAGTGTCTGCCGCCAGACCCCCATTGAATGTGCCGGAGTGTCTCCACATTTGACCGGCGATGCTAAGGCAGACATGGCACAGAGATGTATGGCTAACTTGCAGATGCATTTGCAACGATAGTCAACGAAATCACAAAGGTGAGTTTTGTTGATGTTGACTCCCAGCTAATCGATGCTAACATGCTACGCTAATCGATGCTAACATGCTATTTACCGGCGGTGCTAAAGCAGACATGGCACAGAGATGTATGGATAACCTGTAGATGCATTTGCAACTATATTACATTTCCTTCCACCCACATTTAATGCGAAACAAACACTTACCAATCGACGGATTTAAGTTGCTCCAGTGTCAAAAGATGCGAAAGTCCTGATCGTTTGGTCCGCACATTTTACCGGCGATGCTAATGCAGCTATTCGGCCATGCTATGGCTATGAATAGCGTCAATAGCTATTCGCTCAATAGCTTCAGTTTCTTCTTCAATACTTTCATACTCCAACCATCTGTTTCAATACATGCGTAATCTGTTGAATCGCTTAAGTCGCTGAAATCCGAGTTTGAATCCGAGCTAATGTCACTATATCTTGCTGTGGTATTCCCATTGTTTGTTTGCATTGGCAGCACTGTGTGACGTCACAGGGAAATGGCCAGTGTCTTCGCAGAGAGACGAAAATAAGGCACTTTAAAGCTTTATTTAGGGATATTCCGAGACCGGTAAAATTTTGAAAAAAACTTCGAAAAATACAACAAGCCACTGGGAACAGATTTTTATTGTGTTTAGCCCTTTTGAAATTGTGATAATGTTCCCCTTTAACAAAAAAAAGGTGAACTGACTGAAAACATGTCTTATATTCTAGTTTCTTCAAAATAGCCACCTTTTACTCTGATTACTGTTTTGCACACTCTTGGCATTCTCTCGATGAGCTTCAAGAAAGGGTTTTCACTTCACAGGTGTCCGTTTTGATGCCTTCAGTGACAATATACAATGTAAATAGTCATGAAAATAAAGAAAACACATTGAAATGAGAAAGTGTGTCCAAACTTTTGGCCCCTACTGTATGTTGCTTAATTTCAGCATATACTGCTTTGGAACAAATGATGATCCACAATCCTATATTTTTGAGCCTAAATATGATGAATGATCTACACGTTTTAGAAGTGATAAAAAGATCCAGAAAATCGTATTGCTAAGTGCTAAATAAGATCTAGTAATTACAAAAATAAAAAAAACACTTACTGCACAATGTCTGCTCTCACTGGGATGCCAGATGTGTTTGGGCCTTTATTTTGTCTTTCAATCAGATAACAACCTTCAGCATTCTTCAACATTGTCTAGAACTTTTTGAAGGTCACCAACAATAAAGTTCTGGGGTGTTCCTCTGAGAGTCTAGATCTCAATCCTATGGAGCATAGGTGGATAGAACTGAAAGTTTGGGTCCGTGCTTGGAGGTTAAGCAATTTGGATAGTCTTGAAACCATTGGTATGGAAGAAAGTGCTAACATCTCTCATACGTACCAGAAGACATGTGTGGAGAGGCGGAGCCGACGGTACGACAGAGCGGCAGGGCACGCCGTAGCCCGGCCCAAGATGGCGGCGAGGAGGCAGAGAATACGAGCGAGCGGCGAGGTGGGGCGTGCCGGGAGCGACGCCGCAAGCCAGATCAGGTGCGTAAATTGCACACCGGGACACAATTAATGTATCTCCTAACGATGTATAAAAGGGGAGGAGGAGGAGAGAACGGGGCAGAAGAAGTTGGAGAGCCTGCAGCAGTGGATGAGGAGCGAAAGCAACAAAGAGCAAGACGGTGACGACGAAAACGTGGCCGACCGAAAAGCGACACGGAGGAGCGAGCAGCGGGAGCGACGACGGCGCAAAACACTTTCTTTATTTGAACAAATAAACAAGAGTCAAACCTGAACAAGCATGTCCTTCCTTGGTGGTCCATGGAACCCGCACAACAGTGAGGTACTGTCACAACATGTAATTCAGTTTTTAATCAAAAGACTACACTATTGACTATTGTTCATTGCGGTCTAATTATTTTTTGTCCATTGCGTTTTTTACTTTTTTCTTGTTTCAATTCAGCAAATTAGGGGGGGGAAAGTGTTTAACTTTATGGAGGTGGTGTCTTTGTTCGAGCGACGACGGCGCAAAAGGCTTTCTTTATTTGAACAAATAAACAAGAGTCAAACCTGAACAAGCATGTCCTTCCTTGGTGGTCCATGGGACCCGCACAACAGTGAGGTACTGTCACAACATGTTGTTCAGTTTTTAATCAAAAGGCTACAATATTGACTACTGTTCATTGCAGTCTAATTATTTTTTGTCCATTGCGTTTTTTACTTTTTTCTTGTTTCAATTCAGCAAATTAGGGGGGGGGGGGGAGTATTTAGCTTTATGCAGGTGGTGTCTTTGTTCGAGCGACGACGGCACAAAATACTTTCTTTATTTGAACAAATAAACAAGAGTCAAACCTGAACAAGCATGTCCTTCCTTGGTGGTCCATGGAACCCGCACAACAGTGAGGTACTGTCACAACATCTTATTCAGTTTTTAATCAAAAGGCTACACTATTGACTATTGTTCATTGCGGTCTAATCATTTTTCTTCATTGCATCTTTTACTTTTTTCTTGTTTCAATTCAGCAAGTTAGGGGGGGAAAGTGTTTAGCTTTATGGAGGTGGTGTCTTTGTTCGAGCGACGACGGCGCAAAAGACTTTCTTTATTTGAACAAATAAACAAGAGTCAAACCTGAACAAGCATGTCCTTCCTTGGTGGTCCATGGAACCCGCACAACAGTGAGGTACTGTCACAACATCTTATTCAGTTTTTAATCAAAAGGCTACACTATTGACTATTGTTCATTGCGGTCTAATCATTTTTCTTCATTGCATCTTTTACTTTTTTCTTGTTTCAATTCAGCAAGTTAGGGGGGGAAAGTTTTTAGCTTTATGGAGGTGGTGTCTTTGTTCGAGCGACGACGGCGCAAAAGACTTTCTTTATTTGAACAAATAAACAAGAGTCAAACCTGAACAAGCATGTCCTTCCTTGGTGGTCCATGGAACCCGCACAACAGTGAGGTACTGTCACAACATGTAATTCAGTTTTTAATCAAAAGACTACACTATTGAGTATTGTTCATTGCGGTCTAATTATTTTTTGTCCATTGCGTTTTTTACTTTTTTCTTGTTTCAATACAGCAAATTAGGGGGGGGGAGTATTTAGCTTTATGCAGGTGGTGTCTTTGTCCGAGCAGACATTAAGTCAAGACCAATTTTATCCAAGATGGGGGCTATTCATGCTGATCTTTATTTTTCAGTCAAGATTTTCAGATGGATTCTGTCATTCATAAAGACTCAGGATGTCCGATTTAGGTATTCTCTATTTTTCAAGCAGTGTATTTAATCCTGGGTCCCCCACTGCTTGTCTGAGATGTCCTTATTTTTTGGAGATTGTTTTATGAGAATCACCTTGGCCAGCAAAATATTCATTAACTTTTCCTTCAAGGATGACAAGATGATGGGTTTTTGGGCTTACTGGGTAGCAAAACAGTTGTACACCTCCCAGAATATATCCTGTAAGCAAATCCAACAAAAGAGTTAGCCGGAGCAGCTGCTTCCAATTTGACGATGAATGGGTCTGGAAAAACACAACTGATCAATAGGCTGGAATAAGAACGACACACCCTGCTGCAGACAGTTCATATACTCTGTAAACATCAGCCAAGAAGAGGGTGTGGTAGTCGTTAATGCCCCCTCTCCCTTTCTCTCTGTCAGCTGCATTAAATGTTAAATGATTTTTATTAAAAACTTTAAACATGTCAGATGTTGTTACACAAGCCTGCAATAACAACATTTTTTTTTTCACAAGTTCAGTTTACCTTATGGTTTAAATGCTTCGGAATTTTACAAGGCAGTGTCCGTGACAGTCCTGCTCGCCCCACACTTGAAAAATAAACACTATATTGCCAAAAGTATTTGGCCACCCATCTAAATGATCAGAATCAGGTGTCCTTGTCACTTGGCCCGGCCACAGGTGTATAAAACCAAGCACTTAGGCATGGAGACTGTTTCTACAAACACGTGTGAAAGAACGGGCCGCTCTCAGTGATTTCCAGCGTGGAACAGTCATAGGATGCCACATGTGCAACAAACCCATCCATCATCCTCCGCTTATCCGAGGTCGGGTCGCGGGGGCAGCAGCCTAAGCAGGGAAGCCCAGACTTCCCTCTCCCCAGCCACTTCGTCTAGCTCTTCTCGGGAATCCCGAGGCGTTCCCAGGCCAGCCGGGAGACATAGTCTTCCCAACGTGTCCTGTGTCTTCCCCGTGGCCTCCTACCGGCTGGACGTGCCCTAAACACCTCCCTAGGGAGGCGTTCGGGTGGCATCCTGACCAGATGCCCGAGCCACCTCATCTGGCTCCTCTCGATGTGGAAGAGCAGCGGCGTTACTTTGAGTTCCTCCCGGATTTTAGAGCTTCTCACCCTATCTCTAAGGGAGAGACCCGCCAAACGGCGGAGGAAACTCATTTCGGCCGCTTGCACCCGTGATCTTATCCTTTCGGTCATGACCCAAAGCTCATGACCATTGGGGTGGATGGGAACGTAGATCGACCGGTAAATTGAGAGCTTTGCCTTCCGGCTCAGCTCCTTCTTCACCACAACGGATCGATACAGCGTCCGCATTACTAAAGACGCCGCACCGATTCGCCTGTCGATCTCACGATCCACTCTTCCCCCACTCGTGAACAAGACTCCTAGGTACTTGAACTCCTCCACTTGGGGCAGGGTCTCCTCCCCAACCCGGAGATGGCACTCCACCCTTTTCCGGGCGAGAACCATGGGCTCAGTACTTGGAGGTGCTGATTCTCATTCCGAACGCTTCACACTCGGCTGCGAACCGATCCAGTGAGAGCTGAAGATCCCAGCCAGATGAAGCCATCAGGACCACATCATCTGCAAAAAGCAGAGACCTAATCCCGCGGCCACCAAACCGGAACCCCTCAACGCCTTGACTGCGCCTAGAAATTCTGTCCATAAAAGTTATGAACAGAATCGGTGACAAAACCAATACTTCAAAATAAAACATAACACCCTGTCTCGTTCATAATATAGCGCAACAACATCACACTATTACATCTATATGTATATATATATATATACATATATATATATATATATATACAGTATATGTGTGGGAAACATCACAAGACTATTTAATCTCTACAGAACTATTTCATGAGGGGTTCCCTCAATCATCAGGAGATCATTAAGGGAACCCCTCATGAAACAGTTCTGTAGAGATGAAATAGTCCTGTGATTTTTCCCATACATACATATTGCGCGCTACCACGGTATCGAGCACTATTCTCTGGATAATCCAATTAAGACATTATATATATATATATATATATATATATATATATATATATATATATATATATATATATATATATATATATATATATATATATATTTACACGTACACGCACACACACACACACACACACACACACACACACACACACACACACATATAAGCTGTGACGATCTGCTGTACAATATGTGCGTTTGGGTCCTAGTTCTAGGAACGCTAATACAAAAACTCACAATAATGTCTGATTGAATGCTAAAAACGTTATGACAGACAACCATAGGAAACGGAATGGATCACAAATGTCTCAAAGGACTGCACAAATCATTACGACTACGACATCCTCGGAAGAACCCACACAAGGGCAAGGAAAACTCACACCCAGTGGGCAGGGAGAATTCACATCCAGTGGGACGCCAGTGACAATGCTGACTATGAGAAATCTTGGAGAGGACCTCAGATGTGGACAATCCCCCCCGCCCCCCTCTAGGGGACCGAAAGCAATGGATGTCGAGCGGGTCTAACATGATACTGTTAAAGTTCAATCCATAGTGGCTCCAACACAGCCGCGAGAGTTTAGTTCAAAGCGGATCCAAGACAGCAGCGAGAGTCCTGTCCACAGGAAACCATCCCAAGCGGAGGCGGATCAGCAGCGTAGAGATGTCCCCAACCGATACACAGGCGTGCGGTCCATCCTGGGTCCCGACGAGCGGTCCATCCTGGGTCTCGACTCTGGACAGCCAGTACTTCATCCATGGTCATCGGACCGGACCCCCTCCATAAGGGAGGGGGGGACATAGGAGAAAAGAGAAAAGCCTGCCTTTGTTCTGCCTTCGGCCTTTCTATGCAACAGGTGACGTCGCTATCCCCGATCGTGGTAAATATCTTTGTACTTGTTAGCTTCCACGCTATTCCTTCATTTGTACCTAGTTCACATGCTAGCGCTTTCTGTTCTTTCTAGCTCCCATGCTAGTTCAGTTTGTTTTGTCTTTAGTGCCTATGCGCAAGTGTTTTGGTTCTTAGTCTGTTTTATAGTGTGTAAATAAATCATTAACCTTACCCTCACGCTGTGTCCCTTCCGCATTGCATCATTGAGAGAACGCACCTTCACCATGATGCCAGCAAAACGTCACAGAAATGCCACAATAGAAAGTATTTACACGATAAATATTACGACTAAAGTCCAATGTGTGAAAAAAACATATTTGCATGTGAGGTGTGGATTTGAGTTTGATGTTTGCTGAATGTTGCAATAAGATCAAAGCTTTGTGTATATTTGTTCAGCATTCCAATGCCATTCCCACACACATTTTTATAAGTCGTATTCACCTGTGTGTGGGTAGTTTGATGCAGGAACCAAGCCACATTTTGGTATGGAACTTTCAGGTATGAGCATTAAAATAATAATAATGATAATAATAATTGTAGCATCCCCGAATGAATTACGGTTAGACTCTTTTGCACAGATGATCAATTCCTTCATTGATATCTTCTTGTTAATGGAAACACCGTAAGAGCTATAAGAAAAACAATATACATGTAAACACATCTTCCAAAAAAATTAATTAAATCTTACTCTAGCTATTTGTCTGTCAAGGCGAGGACTTTGGTGCGGTTTGTTTTCCCGAGGTGCAAAGCGATTGGAACGCACATGGCGTGAAGGTAAGGACATCTTTTAATTAATAACTCAAAAAAAGGTACAAACGAAAGGCGCTCACAGAGGAGGTACAAAAACTTGGCTATGAAAACTAAAACTTGCACTAAGGCAAAACTATGGACCACAAATACGAAAACATTTACTGTGACTAAGAGCATGGATCATTGGCAAGGATAACATGGGTGTGTAGATAGATAGATAGATAGATAGTACTTTATTTATTCCGTCAGGAGAGTTCCTTCAGGAAAATTAAAATTTTCAGCACAATCCCATTCAAGTTTAGACAAACATTATAGGGAGACAGAACAGGATCGCTGACGGGTCTGCCGGCTTCCAGCGCCCCTTACAAAAAAGATGAGATACAGGTAAACAGGGGGGGAATAGAAGATTAAAATAAAATAAAATAAAAATCGGTCTTAGTCTGGGCCCTGGAGAGGGGGTGCAGACTGAGGCCAAGGGAAAAAAACAACAACTCATAGCCATGGTACACAGCCCTCTTCCATGTGTGTAAGAGGGAAACATCAAACATCAAAGAACACAGAGGACATTAAAGACATTAAAGCAGCAGATACAAGCAGACACTTCTACATACAGCTATGAATAAAAAGTAAAATAAACATATCCACTGTGGTGCCCTCTGCGGTGTTCCACGCCATCGTCTGCTGGGGTGGAGGGAGCATGGCCAGAGACAGGAGCAGACCCAACAAAGCAACCAAGACAGCAGACTTCACTCTCGGCCAATGTCCAGTCCGCATGGATGAGCGAGGATACGTCCAAGGTGACTGAGGTGTCCGACACCTGCTCACCCAGCCAAGACACCACGAAGCCTCTCCGTCCCAGCACTCAGTGCTAGCTCCGCAGCCCTGTCCCCTCATCCGCATCTCCTCCAGTCCCTCCAAACTCTGCAGTCCTGTCCCCTCATCCGCATCTCCGCCAGTCCCTCCAAACCGACTCCGGTGTGGCAGACACCCAGCAGCTGGTCTCCATGGCTAAAGGCTCCCAGGAGGCAGATCCAGAAGTCCACAAAAAAAGCACCACAGACGTCACGAAAGTGGCAGCCCTTGTCACACAGTCCCAAAGGGTCCCGGACCAAAAGGCCAAAAAATATAATAAGACATGAAAACAAGAGGGAAACACAAAAGGATGACACAAGAGCACAGAGCTCCTGCCAACATCAGCCACTACAGCAGCGCCATCTTGGAAAAAAAAAAAGTATGCAGGAGTGTAGTGTAGGTGGTGATGTCGCCAGGCTGACTGCCTGGCAACTACAGGCTTAAATATTAGTGTGGTGATTAACAGGTGCATGAGTCCGAATGAACCAGGTGCGCGACGTGACAGGTGAAAACTAATTGGTAGTCATGGTGACAAAAACAAACAAGAGTGCCCAATGAGTCCAAAACCAAACAAAACGTGACCACAAAATATGACATTTGTCTATATTATATCATCAAATCTATACCAATTCCTGTACCTTTAACTGCACACACATACATTCTAAACCCATATAATATACCAATTTTTACCACTTAAGCCTCCTTTAGGAGTCCTGTAAAAAAACTACGGTAAATAACAGGATATGAATTACTTAAGGAATAAACACACATCAAGAACATACATAAACACTATATACTGTATTTCTAAAATATGTGGATTGTAGCTCTATAACATTAGTTAACGACCACACACCTGTCATACTGTATTAAATCAGAGATTATACACACGTGGTTTAGCAGTGCATCGAACAACAACAACATAGTAGAACAGGGTAGGGAACCTTTGGCTCTCGAGCCAGATGTGGCTCTTTTGATGACTGCATCTGGCTCTCAGATAAATCTCAGCTGACATTGCCTATCACGATATCCATCCATCCATCCAGCCATCCATCTTCTTCCGCTTATCCGAGGTCGGGTCGCGGGGGCAACAGCCTAAGCAGGGAAACCAAGACTTCCCTCTCCCCAGCCACTTCGTCTAGCTCTTCCCGGGGGATCCCGAGGCGTTCCCAGGCCAGCCGGGAGACATAGTCTTCTCAACGTGTCCTGGGTCTTCCCCGTGGCCTCCTACCGGTTGGACGTGCCCTAAACACCTCCCTATGGAGGCGTTCAGGTGGCATCCTGACCAGATGCCCGAACCACCTCATCTGGCTCCTCTCGATGTGAAGGAGTAGTGACTTTACTTTGAGTTCCTCCCGGATGGCAGAGCTTCTCACCCTATCTCTAAGGGAGAGCCCCGCCACACGGCGGAGGAAACTCATTTCGGCCGCTTGTACCCGTGATCTTATCCTTTCGGTCATGACCCAAAGCTTACCATAGGTAAGGATGGGAATGTAGATCGACCGGTAAATTGTGAGCTTTACCTTCCGGCTTAGCTCCTTCTTCACCACAACGGATCGGTACAACGTCCGCATTACTGAAGACGCCGCACCGATCCGCCTGTCGATCTCACGATCCACTCTTCCCCCACTCGTGAACAAGACTCCTAGGTACTTGAACTCCTCCACTTGGGGCAGGGTCTCCTCCCCAACCCGGAGATGGCACTCCACCCTTTTCCGGGCGAGAACCATTGACTCGGACTTGGAGGTGCTGATTCTCATTCCGGTCGCTTCACACTCGGCTGCGAACCGATCCAGTGAGAGCTGAAGATCCCGGTCAGATGAAGCCATCAGGACCACATTCTGCAAAAAGCAGAGACCTAATCCTGCGGTCACCAAACCGGAACCCCTCACCGCCTTGACCGCGCCTTCAATAAGTATTGAATAATTCCGCCGGTAATCACAGTGTTGAAAATAACATTCAAAATACTGAAAATGTTCATGCATTTTAATCCACCCATCTGTTTTCTACCATACCTGTTCAAGAAATCACATCAATGGTAGGAAGTATTTTATTTATTATTGGTTAGCTTCAGAATAATAATGTTAATAAAACGAATAAGACACTTATTATAGTCCAAAAAAAGGATGTCTTACATAAAAATGCACACATTTAGTTGTATTCAGTGTTAAAATATATTGTATGGCTTGCACAGAAATACATTTTAAAATATTTGGCTTTCATGGCTCTCCCAGGCAATAAGGTTTCCGACCCCTGCAGTAGAATTCATGGCACAAATATGTGAACATTTGTACTCAAACTACATACTTTGACTTTTCAACCAGGAGCTAGGTATTTATCACGTTTTTAACATTTCTATTGATCAATCAATCAATGTCAATCAATGTTTACTTATATAGCCCTAACTCACTAGTGTCTCAAAGGGCTGCTTGATAGAAACTTCTTTCCAACTATCACACATTTCTTTTACTTTTTATTCATAGCTCTATGTAGAAGTGTCTGGTTGTATCTGCTGCTTTAATGTCTTTAATGTCCTATGTGTTCTTTGATGTTTGATGTTTCCCTCTTACACACATGTAAGAGGGATGTGTACTATGGCTATGAGTTGTTTTTTTCCCTTGGCCTCAGTCTGCACCCCTTCTCCAGGGCCCAGCCTAAGACCGATTTTTTAATTTTATTTTAATCTTCAATTTTTTTCTCCCATTACCCCCCCCCCTTGTTTACCTGTATCTCATCTTTTTTGTAAGGGGCGCTGTAAGCCGGCAGACCCGTCAGCGATCCTGTTCTGTCTCCCTGTAATGTTTGTCTGATCTTGAATGGCATTGTGCTGAAAATTTTAATTTTCCTGAAGGAACTCTCCTGACGGAATAAATAAAGTACTATCTAATCTAATCTAATCTAATTTCCTTGTCAAATAAGTACGCACCAATTTACTCTTTAAAAACGGAAACCTTCAGTGTCAAAATAAATAGTTTCCTTTAAAATATCATAAACCATCTAGAAGGTTGTAAACAATAATAACAACAATTGATTTTAATTATATAGTGCTTTTAAAAAATATTTTGATCCTTTGATTTCGTTTTTAGTCATATTTATTTTATATGGTTTTTACATGGGTTTTATATGTATTTATTCTTTTAGTTTTATTCAGTCATTGGTGGAGCTAAGGATAATATTTAAATGTTGTTTTTAGTATTGTTTTGCAGCACTTTGGAAACATTTTGCTGTTTAAATGTGCTATATAAATAAAGTGGATCGGATTGGATTGGAAAAGGTACTCAAAACCACAAACTTAAATATAGAGCGTGAATTCCAATAGCTTTCTCTACTTGACACTGTAGTATTACTGATTATAGAGGCGATAAGCTTCTGGATATTTGCAGACCTTACGAGAGATATACGGTAGAAAATGGACTGATGGATGAACAGATAATCTTGAGCGAAGTTTTCAAATGAGGTCGAAGAAAAGCCAAAGAAGAATAACCCATCTTCGGTTTCCAAATTACTCTTTTTAGGGTAGGTTCTGAGGAGGACAGGCATGCTACTAAGACCAGAATAATGAAACAGCACTCTGGGAATACCAGAACAAAGAACAAGTCAAACCTATTCTCAAAGGAAGACTATGCCTCTGATGACAACTTAGCAACAGCTGACCCCTTTCACCCACAAACGCTTCAAAAGAAAATACGTCCAAAACGTTTCTCTAAAAGCATCTGTAAGCCAAGTAAGAAACCGATGGCTCAGCCCAAATCTCCCACTTAATACAACCATGAACACACTTTTTAGTCAAAACGCAGCACTAAAAATCTCCAATGGTGTTACTATTTCAAATTTGTAAAGGATTAAACTTTAAACTGGTTGAGAAGAAGTGCAAAAAAATCATAACTATAATAAGATACAGTTCCTTTTGAGGGACTACCAGGGACTGAAATTGCGAATGATTGTCCCCAACAGAAAATAGGACATAACTAATAATCCAATTCCAAAAAGTAGAGGACCGAAGTAATGGACATCTTTTATCTTTTTGGTGTTAGGTGTTAAACACGACTGGTAGAGGGTACAGTGCTTTGTTCAGGGTTCGAACACGAGTCCACTGATTGAGAGCCTGGGCGACAGGCTAAAAGCTAGATGTCTTAAGGCATGAGTGTCAAACTCTGGCCCTTGAGGCAATATCAAACATAAGAGCTGGCCCCCAGATACTATACACTGCATCCACCGCTAATACTCATACTTGCCAACCCTCCCTATTTTCCAACCATTCTCCCGAATTTCTCCAAATTTCCACCCGGACAACAATATTGGGGGCATGCCTAAAAGGCACTGCCTTTAGCATCGTCTACAACATTTTGTCACGTCTGCTTTTCCTCAATACAAACAGCGTGCCGGACAAGTGATATACTATATGCGACTTATACACACACTTAAGTGAATGCCACACATACTTGTTCAACAGCCATACAGGTCAGACTGAGGGTGGCGGTATAAACAACTTTAACACTGTTACAAATATGCGCCGCACTGTGAACCCACACCCAACGAGAATGCCAAACACATTTCGGGAAAACATCCACACCGTAACACAACATAGACACAACAGAACAAATACCCACCCCCTTGCAGCACTAACTCTTCCGGGACACTACAATATGCACCCCCCCTTGGCCCGCGGCTTTGTTCAGTTTAAAATTTCGGCCCACTCTGTATTTGAGTTTGACACAAGAAATCTGCGTTCAAAAGACTCCGGCTTATTAGTGATTCCTAGAGCCCAAAAAAAGTCTGCGGGCTATAGAGCGTTTTCCGTTCGGGCTCCAGTACTCTGGAATGCCCTCCCGGTAACAGTTCGAGATGTTACCTCAGTAGAAGCATTTAAGTCTCACCTTAAAACTCATCTGTATACTCTAGCCTTTAAATAGACCTCCTTTTTAGACCAGTTGATCTGCCGCTTCTTTCCTTTTTTCTCCTATGTCCCACTCTCCCTTGTGGAGGGGGTCCGGTCCGATGACCATGGATGAAGTACTGGCTGTCCAGAGTCGAGACCCAGGATGGACCGCTCGTCGGGACCCAGGATGGACCGCTCGCCTGTGTATCGGTTGGGGACATCTCTATGCTGCTGATCCGCCTCCGCTTGGGATGGTTTCCTGTGGACGGTACTCTCGCTGCTGTCTTGGATCCGCTTTGAACTGAACTCTCGCGGCTGTGTTGGAGCCACTATGGATTGAACTTTCACAGTATCATGTTAGACCCGCTCGACATCCATTGCTTTCGGTCCCCTAGAGGGGGGGGTTGCCCACATCTGAGGTCCTCTCCAAGGTTTTTCATAGTCAGCATTGTCACTGGCGTCCCACTGGATGTGAATTCTCCCTGCCCACTGGGTGTGAGTTTTCCTTGCCCTTTTGTGGGTTCTTCCGAGGATGTCGTAGTCGTAATGATTTGTGCAGTCCTTTGAGACATTTGTGATTTGGGGCTATATAAATAAACATTGATTGATTGATTGACCCCTGTCTAAAGGTGTCCGGAGGGGATGTTTACACACATACTACTGTACAACCGACTATGGCCTATACAAAATGATTCAGGATCTCAAATGACTAAAGTGACTGCTTCTTTCTTATAAAAACATCAGAAAGAGCACCCAATCCAATCTTTCATAGTCCATGATGTCCTAGGTCAGGGGTCGGGAACCTTTTTGGCTACGAGAGCCAGGAAGCGAAATATTTTAAAATGTTTTTTTGTAAGAGCCATATAATATTTTTTTAACACTGAACACAACAAAACGCGTGCATTTTTAAGTAAGACCAACATTTCTAGAGTATAATAGCTCTCGTATTCTTCGTAATAACATTGTAATTCTGAAACTAACTATGGAGGGGGCGTGGCCTGCGGGCCTGCAGCGAAGCGGGGTGTTGCCAGGATCGGCCTCAAAATCAGCGACAGGTGAATAAATGGCCCAGCTGGGCCTTGTTATCTAATCACCTGTCGCTCTGTTTATAAGTAGCAGCCAGGAGGAGAGACGGGGTTGGGGCTGGAGCCAGAGCGTGAGCGAAAACGAAAGAGAAAAATACAATTGCCGGAAAGCAACTGAGAGACATGTTGAAAAATAAAACAATATTGTAACCCTGAAACAGGCTCTCATGTCGGTGCTTGGTGGTCTGAGGAACCCCCAGGAGGGCAAGTACTACACTAACCAACAATAAATATATTACTTCTTACCCTTAATGCAACTTCTTGAACAAGTGCGGTAGAAAAAAGGATGGATGGATTCAAATGCATGAACATTATTTTTAACACTGTGATTACAAGTCAATCAATCAATCAATCAATCAATCAATCAATCAATCAATGTTTATTTATATAGCCCCAAATCACAAATGTCTCAAAGGACTGTACAAATCATTACGACTACAACATCCTCGGAAGAACCCACAAAAGGGCAAGGTAAACTCACGCCCAGTGGGCAGGGAGAATTCACACCCAGTGGGACGCCAGTGACAATGCTGACTATGAGAAACCTTGGAGAGGACCTCAGATGTGGGCAACCCCCCCCCCCCCCCCCCTCTAGGGGGACCGAAAGCAATGGATGTCGAGCGGGTCTAACATGATACTGTGAAAGTTCAATCCATAGTGGCTCCAACACAGCCGCGAGAGTTCAGTTCAAGCGGATCCAAGACAGCAGCGAGAGTCCCGTCCACAGGAAACCATCCCAAGCGGAGGCGGATCAGCAGCGTAGAGATGTCCCCAACCGATACAGGCGAGCGGTCCATCCTGGCTCCCGACGAGCGGTCCATCCTGGGTCTCGACTCTGGACAGCCAGTACTTCATCCATGGTCATCGGACCGGACCCCCTCCACAAGGGAGGGCGGGGGGGCATAGGAGAAAGAAAAGAAGCGGCAGATCAACTGGTCTAAAAAGGAGGTCTATTTAAAGGCTAGAGTATACAGATGAGTTTTAAGGTGAGACTTAAATGCTTAAATTCCTTAAGTGGAATTATTCATTACTTATTGTGTTAAAGCAGTGTCAGTTTAGATTTATCCGAGAGCCAGATGCAGTCATCAAAAGAGCCATATCTGGCTCGGGAGCCATAGGTTCCCTACCCCTGTCCTAGGTGCTAACTGCTATAATGTCCCATACTTGGGCTATGTGACCATCACTCTCAAGTTCCCCAAAAAATCTTAGCACTTGGATTTCTACGTTACCCTTAGTAGTCCAAGACCAGTGCAAAAACTGCAGATTACCTGTTTTCATTGGGTCAAATGCACTTGACTTCTTGTACAAAGAACCCAAGAT
This sequence comes from Nerophis ophidion, assembly GCF_033978795.1. Lineage (NCBI taxonomy): Eukaryota > Metazoa > Chordata > Actinopteri > Syngnathiformes > Syngnathidae > Nerophis > Nerophis ophidion. The sequence continues at coordinate 10,991,432 of NC_084623.1, forward strand.
GAGTTGGCATCTGTCTTTGTGTATAGATGGATTATCTGTGTAATAAAACTCTAAAAAAAGCAGTAAAGCGGATACTTTTCAAGTGAGAGTCTGCCTTAAAAAGCCATACCGGGGCCGATACCACCAGCAACTGAACGAAAGTTGAACAGCCTGTATCATCGACCTTTTCCCAGTGGAATGTTTATAACAATGCTGCCTTGTCACTCTGCCCATCCTTGCAAATTACAAGTGAGTAAGAAATGAAAATGACCATGATGTCAGACTGCCTTCAAATGTGATACTTGCCAAGCTTCATACTCCCCAAGACATATGTAGTCATTTGAGGAAACACTTGTAAACACTCCTTGATGCGGGAGTGATTAGTGAATTACTCTATGCATTACCAGTTGGAGTCATGGAAAAATTGATAACGGTCCATCTTTTGCGGTGATGACGCGTAGAGAGACCTTGGATATAGGTTTAAAGGGGAACATTATCACAATTTCTGAAGGGTTGAAACCAATAAAAATCAGTTCCCAGTGGCTTATTTTATTTTTCGAAGTTTTTTTCAAAATTTTACTCATCCCGGAATGCCCCGAAAAAAGGCTTTAAAGTGCCTGATATTCGCTATCTGTGAAGCCACCGTCCATTTTCCTGAGACGTCATCCAGTGATGCCAATACAAACAAACACAGCAAGATATAGCGACGTTAGCTTGGATTCAGACTCGGATTTCAGCGGCTTAAAGGGGAACATTATCACAATTTCAAAAGGGTTAAAAACAATAAAAATCCGTTCCCAATGGCTTGTTGTATTTTTTGAAGTTTTTTTCAAAATTTTACCGGTCCCGGAATATCCCTAAATAAAGCTTTAAAGTGCCTTATTTTCCCTATCTTCGAAACCACTCTCCATTTCCCTGTGACGTCACACAGTGCTGCCAATACAAACAACATTGTTACGTCTGTTCGGCATTGTGATGCCGGGTTCGATTCCCTCGAGGATGCGTCAAGTGAACACAGCAAGGGTAAGATATACAAAATTTATTTGAATAACAAAAAGAGCTATATAACAAAAATGCTAGAGCTAGTAGAATAAAACAAACAAAGGACGCTAGCATAAAAGCTAGGATATACAACAATGAGAAATAAACTGGCACGTAGGCACATAAAACAGTAAAACAAAAACTTCAGCATGAGAACTGGAATGAACAATGGATGGCTAGCGTGAAAAGCTTAGCGAGAATATACATACGATATAGAGCGCGGGCGTAACTTGTTGCGTGAAAAGCAAATCATGAACCCAGGCTGAACAAACAAAAGTGACGGTGATTATCTGTAGCAGGTGTGCGGTGCGTGAGCAGCAGGTGAACTGATGTGTAACCATAGTGATGGACAAAAACAGGAAATAAACGGGTCAGACTGAGAATGAAAAAACAAACATGTGAAGATCTGAGCAGCAGATCGCAACAAACATGGCGGTTACCACAGCAAGATATGGCGACATTAGCTCGGATTCAGACTCGGATTTCAGCGGCTTAAGCGATTCAACAGATTACGCATGTATTGAAACAGAGGGTCGGAGTATGGAGGCAGATACCGAAAACGAAATTGAAGAAGAAATTGAAGCTATTGAGCGAACTGCTATTGACGCTATTCGGCCATAGCGCGGGTGTACCTAATGAAGTGGCCCATAGCATGGCTGCCTTATTAGCATCGCCGGTAAAATGTGCGGACCAAACGATCAGGACTTTCGCATCTCGTGACACTGGAGCAACTTAAATCCGTCGATTGGTAAGTGTTTGTTTCGCATTAAATGTGGGTATCTAGTTTCAAATGTACATACAGCTAGCGTAAAGGGCATGTTAGCATCGATTAGCATAGCACGTTAGCATTGATTAGCTGGCAGTCATGCCGTCACCAAATATGTCTGATTAGCACAAAAGTCAAAAACATCAACAAAACTCACCTTTGTGATTTCGTTGACTTAATCGTTGCAAATGCATCTGCAGGTTATCCATACATCTCTGTGCCATGTCTGTCTTAGCATCGCCGGTCAAATGTGAAGACACTCTGGCACGTTCAATGGGGGTCTGGCGGCAGATTTCTTGCCAGTGGTGCAACTTGAATCCCTCCCTGTTAGTGTTGTTACACCCTCCGACAACACACCGACGAGGCATGATGTCTCCAAGGTTCCAAAATATAGTCGAAAAAACGGAAAATAACGGAGCTGAGACCCGGTGTTTGTAATGTGAAAATGAATATGGCGGGTGTATTACCTCGGTGACGTCACGTTCTGACGTCATCGCTAAAAGACCGATAAACAGAAAGGCGTTTAATTTGCCAAAATTCACCCATTTAGAGTTCGGAAATCTGTTAAAACAATACATGGTCTTTTTAATGCAACATCAAGGTATATATTGACGCTTGCATAGGTTTGGTGATAATGTTCCCCTTTAAGCGATTCAACCGATTACGCATGTATTGAAACGGATGGTTGGAGTATGGAGGCAGATAGCGAAAACGAAATTGAAGAAGAAACTGAAGCTATTGAGCGAATAGCTATTGACGCTATTCGGCCATGTCTGCCTTAGCATCGCCGGTAAAATGTGCAGGCCAAACGTTCGGGACTTTCACATCTTGTGACACTGGATCAACTTATATCCGTTGATTGGTAAGTGTTTGTTTGGCATTAAATGTGGTTGGAGGGAAACGCTGGATGCAAATATAGCTACAAATGTACATACAACTAGCCTAATCACAGTATCATGTTAGACCCGCTCGACATCCATTGCTTTCCTCCTCTTCAAGGTTCTCATAGTCATCATTGTCACCGACGTCCCACTGGGTGTGCGTTTTCCTTGCCTTTATGTGGGCCTACCGAGGATGTCGTAGTGGTTTGTGTTGTGGTTTGTGCAGCCCTTTGAGACACTAGTGATTTAGGGCTATATAAGTAAACATTGATTGATTGATTGATTGATTGATAAATAGCATGTTAGCATCGATTAGGCAGCAGTCATGCTGCAACCAAATTTGTCTGATTAGCACATAAGTCAATAACGTCAACAAAACTCACCTTTGTGATTTCGTTGACTTTATCGTTGCAAATGCATCTGCAGGTTATCCATACATCTCTGTGCCATGCCTTAGCATCGCCGGTAAAATGTGCAGATATTTCGGCACATTCAATGGGGGTCTGGCGGCAGATTTCTTTGACTTTATCGTTGGAGTGTCGCAGGATATCCACACAATCTTGCCATCTCTGTAGTAGCATAGCTTTCGTCGGTAAAGTGTGCGGAACAAACGTTTCGTCGGCTTTCCCCACACCCTCAGATTTTGAACACATTTCGTCCAATTTCTTGCCACTTTCGCATCTTTGGGCCAGTGGTGCAACTTGAATCCCTCCCTGTTAGTGTTGTTACTGTCACACCAATGAGAATCACGTTTTGTTTTGTCATGTTTTGATTTTGGACATTTAGTTCTGTCTTGGCACTTCCTGGTTTGTTTTCGTCTCCATGCCAACTCATTACTTTTCACCTGTCATGTCAGGCCCCTGTCCTCAGCCTCACACCTGTTTTCACTAATGATCATAGCTATTTAAGTCACTCTTTTTCTTGTCTTCGTCCTGGGATCTTCACACACGCTACCCATGCTGCACCTCCTTCACGCCCTCGTTTATCTGCTTCATGCCTTGCTACGCTGTTCATTTTGTCCAAGTAAGTCTTTGTTTATAATTCATAGCCAATTGTTTTTGTGCAATGTCCTTTAGTTTATGTCCATCATTTCATGCCACCGAGCAGGTGTTTTTGTTTCACGTTTGTACTGTATAGCCAAGTTTCTTCCTCCTTTGTGAGCGCTTTTTGTTGTTTGTTTGTTTATTAAATAAATGTCATGTACTCACGTCCACGCCTCGCTCGTGCTGATCCTCATCTGCATCGAAGAAACAATCCAAGTCCAAGCCAAGTTGTGACAGTTACACTCTTCGACATCACACCGACGAGGCATTATGTCTCCAAGGTACGGAAAACAGTCGAAAAAACTGAAAATAACAGAGCTGAGACCCGGTGTTTGTAATGTGTTTGATAAAATGGCGGCTTTATTACGTTCTGACGTCATCGCTCCGAGAGCGATAAATAGAAAGGCGTCTCATTGGCCAAAATTCACCCATTTAGAGTTCGGAAATTGGTTAAAGAAAAATATGGTCTTTTTTCTGCAACATTAAGGTATATATTGACGCTTACATAGTTCTAGTGATAATGATCTCCCCATGTCTAGCATTAAAAGATTACAGTTGGTACAAAATGCGGCTGATAGACTTTTGACAAGAACAAGAAAGTTTGATCACATTACGCCTGTACTGGCTCACCTGCACTGGTTTCCTGTGCACTTAAGATGTGACTTTAAGGTTTTACTACTTACGTATAAAATACTACACGGTCTAGCTCCATCCTATCTTGCCGATTGTATTGTACCATATGTCCCGGCAAGAAATCTGCGTTCAAAAGACTCCGGCTTATTAGTGATTCCTAAAGCCCAAAAAAAGTCTGCGGGCTATAGAGCGTTTTCCGTTCGGGCTCCAGTACTCTGGAATGCCCTCCCGGTAACAGTTCGAGATGCCACCTCAGTAGAAGCATTTAAGTCTCACCTTAAAACTCATTTGTATACTCTAGCCTTTAAATAGACTCCCTTTTTAGACCAGTTGATCTGCCGTTTCTTTTCTTTTTCTCCTATGTCCCACTCTCCCTTGTGGAGGGGGTCCGGTCCGATCCGGTGGCCATGTACTGCTTGCCTGTGTATCGGCTGGTGACATCTCTGCGCTGCTGATCCGCCTCCGCTTGGGATGGTTTCCTGCTGGCTCCGCTGTGAACGGGACTCTCGCTGCTGTGTTGGATCCGCTTTGGACTGGACTTTCGCGGCTGTGTTGGATCCATTATGGATTGAACTTTCACAGTCTCATGTTAGACCCGCTCGACATCCATTGCTTTCGTCCTCTCCAAGGTTCTCATATTCATCATTGTCACGGACGTCCCACTGGGTGTGAGTTTTCCTTGCCCTAATGTGGGCCTACCGAGGATGTCGTAGTGGTTTGTGCAGCCCTTTGAGACACTAAATATTTAGGGCTATATAATTAAATATTGATTGATTAACGTAACCTTATAGGCATGTTGGCAACTTCAAAGACAAGGAAAAAGTCACTGCTGAGACGAGGTACAACTGCAGAAAGAATTATGTAACGGACATCTGCTATTATGAATTGATGTTTAGGCTCGAAACTCAATGAGCAGTGAATATTGCACTTAGCAGATGTGGAAATGGTCTCCGGTACATTGGGGTTCATCTATCTAGGGACCTTAAATGGAGCCACAAAACTTCCTGTCTGCTCAGGAAAGCACACTAGCATCTCTATTTCCTCAGGAAGCTGCGGCGTGCTAAACTTGGGAGATCCATCCTTAGGAGCTTCGACAGATGTGCGATGGAGACCAGGATACAGGTGTGGCACAGGTGAAAGCTGCTGGGAAGACCGTACAGAGCTGCCCTTTCACTACCACAGATGTCTTCATTAACAGATGCAGAAACATGCATCCCACCCAACCTGCACACCCTCTCTTTGACCCCCTTAACTCAGGCAAGAGGCTGCAGACCATCCAGAGTAGGACCCCCTGACTAGGGTTGCATGAATATGGCCATCATAAAAATCAAAATTTTTTTACATCAATAAGAAAATCCCAATTATTAATCATGATTATTTATTATGTTAGGTTAAACAGTGTTACATAAAGTATTTGGTAATAATTGGTCTAATACAAAGGCTAACCAAGGTCTCATACTCAAAATGCTATTAAGACCTCCCCTCAAGGTAGCAATTACATGGTTTCCCGGTGAAAGAAGATGAAGAGGATGACCTGACCAAAACGCACATGGAGAACAACCTTCCTCAAAGACCTAGAACAGGAGTCGGGAACCTTTTTGGCTGAGAGAGCCAAGAAGCCAAATATTTTAAAATGTATTTCCCTAAGAGCCATATAATATTTTTTTTTTAACACTGAACACAACTAAACGCGTGCATTTTTAAGTAAGACCAACATTTCTAGAGTATGATAGGTCTCTTATTCTTTGTAATAACAATGTTATTCTGAAGCTATCTGTGGAGGGGGAGTGGCCTGCGGGCCTGCAGCGAAGCGGGGTGTGCCAGGACCGGCCTCAAAAGCAGCAACTGGTGCGTAGAAGGCCCACCTGGGCCTTGTTATCTAATCACCTGTCGCTAAGTTATAAGCAGCAGATAGGGGGAGGGACGGGGTTGGAGCTAGAGCCAGAGTGCGAGCGAGAACGAAAGAGAAAAAGACAATTGCTGGAAAGCAACTGAGAAACTTATTGAAAAATAAAACAATATTGTAACCCTGAAACAGGCTCTCATGTCGGTGCTTGGGGGTCTGAAGGACCCCCAGGAGGGCAAGCCCCACGCTAACCGATAATAAATAAATAACTTCTTACCATTAACGCAACTTTTTGAACAGGTGCGGTAGAAAACGGATGGATGGATTAAAAAAGCATGAGAATGTTTTATATTTTGAACATTATTTTTAACACTGTGATTACAAGTGGAATTATTCATTACTTATCGTGTCAAGTAATGTCAGCTCAGATTTACCTGAGAGCCAGATGCAGTCATCAAAAGAGCCACATCTGGCTCACGAGCCATTGGTTCCCTACCCCTGACCTAGAAGCTCGAGACCTCAACTTGGCAAGGGCTGAGGAATTCTCCCATGACCGAACGGACTGGGGAAGAATTGTTGCCCAGTGCACTCAACAAAATGGATACATGGATGATACAGCAGAGGATTGGGAGAATGCCATGTGGTCAGATGAAACCAAAATAGAACTTTTTGGTATAAACTCAACTCGTCGTGTTTGGAGGAAGAAGAATACTGAGTTGCATCCCAAGAACACCATACCTACTGTGAAGCATGGGGGTGGGAACATCATGCTTTGGGGCTGTTTTTCTGCTAGGGGGACATGACAATTGATCCGTGTTAAGGAAAGAATGAATGGGGCCATGTATCGTGAGATTTTTGAGCCAAAACCTGCTTCCATCAGTGAGAGCTTTGAATGGTTGACCAAATACTTACTTTACACCATAATCTACAACTCAATTCTTTAAAATTCCCACAATGTGAATTCCTGGACTTTTTTTTCACATTCTGTTTCTCACAGTTGAAGTGTACCTATGATGAAAATTACAGACCTCTGTCATCATTTTAAGTGGGAGAACTTGCACAATCGCTGGCTGACTAAATACTTTGTATATATGTATATATATACAGTGGGGCATATATATATATATATATATATATACATATATATACAGTATATATATATACATATATATATACAGTATATATATATGTATATATATATATACTATATGTATATATATACAGTGTAGTTTAACGTCCTGGGTATGACGTTAAACTACATCCAGGCATGAGATGGGAGGTTGTGTGTGGGGTTAGTGAGTCCCAACTAACGTCTATAAAATGCACACAAAGAACCGTTTGCACATTCTCTTGTGCCTGGCGGGTGGTCAGCGCCATAAAGCTGAGCGGGTCCCTGGGTAAATGGGGCGCGGACAACAAACAGGACGGACTAAGTTGAACAGCCCAGTAAGGCAATTAGTCTAGGAGAAGGATCTCTGACATAAAATACCCCTTCCAACCCGCACCAAGCCAGCGTGGAAGGTGTAGGCTAATACCCAGCATGAAAAGTACGCCAAATGGCAGAAACATGCTAAGGCTTTCGTCCAGCAGTGGACTGACAACGGCTGATGATGATGATGATATATATATATATATATATATATATATATATACATATATATATATATATATATATATATATATACATAAATATATATATATATATATATATATATATATATATATATATATATATATATATGTTTTGATTGGATTATCCAGAGAATAGTGCTCGATACCGTGGTAGAGCGCAATATGTTCCCTCAATCATCTTCTGATGATTGAGGGAACCCCTCATGAAACAGTTCTGTAGAGATGAAATAGTCTTGTGATTTTTCCCACACCTATATATATATATATATATGTGTGTGTGTGTACTGTACATATATATACATATATATGTATACATGTATGTTATATATATATACACACATACATATATACACATATTCATATATGTGTATATATATATATACATACTTTTTTTAAATTTTATTTTATTATATATATATATATATATATATATATATATATATATATATATGTATATATATATATATATATATATATATATATATATATATATATATATATATATATATATATATACATAGGGGTTCCCTCAATCATCTTCTGATGATTGATGGAACCCCTCATGAAACAATTCTGTAGAGATGAAATAGTCTTGTGATTTTTCCCACACCTGTATATATATATATATATATATATATATATATATATATATATATATATATATATATATATATATATATGTATATGTGTGTGTGTGTACTGTACATATATATACATATATATACACATATATGTATATATGTATACATGTATGTTTTATATATATATATATATATATATATACACATATTCATATATGTGTATATATATATATATATATATATATACTTTTTTTTAATTTTATTTTATTATATATATATATATATATATATATATATATATATATATATATATATATATAAATATATATATATATATATATATATATATATATACATAATATATGTGTATGAGCTAAAATTGGGACCCGGGGTCTTAAATTTCATGCCATAACTTCCTTCTTTTTTCAGTTTTGAGTGGCTAAGCCCACATTCATTGAATTGTAATACATTTTAAAGGTCACCATTGTTTTCTGATACAAGCAATTTGGGTTACGTCAGAGAACCAAACATGCAAGTTTGACCGTAACGTTGTTTTTCTACTTTTAATGATGATTATCCTGACGAAAATCAATGTCAAGCACAGTGGTGGGAGGCGAGAGATGAAAACTTGAATCTTTTCCGTCCCAGGGAAGTCTCAGCTGTATGTGTGTTCGCAGTGCTTGGGAAAAGTGTGTGATTATCACATTTTCCTATTGACTTGTCCATCTGCCTTTCCACAGCAGGACATGCATAAGCCTTCCCAACAGCTGGGCTTGTAACCCAACGTGACACCTGCATGATTAGCAACAGCTGCAAAAGTAAAAATGCATTTGGCGCGAGAGGTCAGGGGACGGGCTGCATTGGTCTGGGGTGGTAGGGAATGGAATCGGAGGAAACAGAAGTTGGGACGACAGGAAGAGAGAACTGCGTGAGGTGGAGTCTGCTGTGACATCAAGACTATGTCGAAAAAGGGGATTTAGTGAATCACATCATTTAATGTTGTCTATTGAATTTTCAATGGTTGCATTCCAAAACGCCTCTTCAGAAGTGTGAGAAAATCTACATGAGATATGTTAAAACAATTTTGATTTTGGAAAAAATATGTTCTTGTTATGGGCACAGATGCATCATCAGGCTGTATTCGATTCTGTCGGATCTAAACGCCAGGTGAGGCATACATACTTTTTTCCCCTTCTTTTTTTATTTATTTTTTTACTTAAAGACCAACTTGTTGGGATCCGCTTTTTGGATCCTCCACATATTATTGATTGTTGTTCCATTTTTATTTTCACTCTCCGTCTGATCCTATTATTTCCTGTTTAAGTCGGTCACCGTGGTAGTTTATCAGTTTCACCTGTTTCTCTCGGCCCTGCACACCTGTCCTCATTAATCACCTGCCTTATATAAGCCTGCATCTTTTGGTGTTCAGTCTGGGATCCAAATTTGTTCTTACGCAACGGTACGTCTGCTTTGCACTTTTGCTCCCATGCAATTTCTGTAACACTCCCGCGAGCTCTCACGCTGCGCAATTTTATTTATTCTTAGCTCTCATGCTAAATGTTTTGTTTTCCCCTTTGTGTGCCTATGTGCCAGTTTAGTGAAGTGAATTATATTTATATAGCGCTTTTCTCAAGTGACTCAAAGCGCTTTACATAGTGACACCCAATACCTAAGTTACATTTAAACCAGTGTGGGTGGCACTGGGAGCAGGTGGGTAAAGTGTCTTGCCCAAGGACACAACGGCAGTGACTAGGATGGCACAAGCGGGAATCGAACCTGCAACCCTCAAGTTGCTGACACGGCCACTCTACCAACTGAGCTATGCCGCCCCAGTTTAGTTTACTATTTGTTTATCCTGGCTCTCATGCTAGCGTCTTTTGTTTGCCTTTTCTTAGCTCCAGTATTTTTGTTCTCTAGCATCCATCCATCCATTTTATACCGCTTATTCCCTTTCGGGGTCACGGGAGGCGCTGGCGCCTATCTCAGCTACAATCGGGCGGAAGGCGGGGTACACCCTGGACAAGTCGCCACCTCATCGCAGGGCCAACATAGATAGACGGACAACATTCACACTCACATTCACACACTAGGGCCAATTTAGTGTTGCCAATCAACTTATCCCCAGGTGCATGTCTTTGGAAGTGGGAGGAAGCCGTAGTACCCAGAGGGAACACACGCATTCACGGGGAGAACATGCAAACTCCACACAGAAAGATCCCGAGCCTGGATTTGAACCCAGGACTGTAGGACCTTCGTATTGTGAGGCAGACGCACTAACCGCTCTGCCACCGTGAAGCCCTGTTCTCTAGCACCTTTTTGTTAAATAAATCATTTGTTCATACATTTTGCTGTGTTCAATTTTCGACTCATCCTCGAGCGAATCAACACAACTGAAACCCACTACTACCGACCACGCAGTCTGATAGTATATATATCAATGATGAAATATTGCAACACATGCCAATACGGCCGGTTTAGTTTACTAAATTACAATTTTAAATTTCTCACTGAGTTTCTTGTTGAAAACGTCGCGGAATGATGACGCGTGTTTGTGACGTCTCGGGTCATCCCAGCACCACTTACGGCTAAAAGTCGTCTCTTTTCATCGCATAATTACACAGTAATTTGGACATCTGTGTTGCTGAATCTTTGGCAATTTGTCCAATTAATAATGGAGACATCAAAGAAGAATGCTGTTGGTGGAAAGCGGTGGATTGCAGCTGCCTTTAGCGCCGAAACACAGCCGCTGTTTCTTTGTTTGTTGTGAAGCTTTAACACAGAACGGTCAAGCGAACATGTTTCTCTATGTCAACCAGCAAGTTTTTGGATGGGAAAATTGTGATACTAAGTCGGCTCTTACCGGAGACTTGAGTGGATTATGCTACCTCCTCCTGCAGCTGTCAAAAAGGCAGCTGTGATCTTGGCTCCTCCATTTGCTTCTCTCAGAGACACTGGCGTTCACCGCAGCCCTCCGATTTTCAAGGTATGACTTTATAATCTCACTAACACACTATAAACTACAGATGCGCGGATAGGCAATTATATCACACGCAACCGCATCAGTAGAGTCGTCATCCAACCGCAATCCACCCGAACCAACATTTCATCAAAGCCACACCCACCCGCCACCCGCCCGTTGTTATTTATCTAATATAGACGATGCAAGGCATTAGTGAGGTTAGAAAGTGTAACTCCCTCCACATAGCACAGACACAATGGCTTTCTTGAACTGATTTATTTGAAGGCTTACTTTCCCTTCAAATTCACTTTGGCTGGGGGGCGGGACTTCTGGGAGAGATAGGGAAGTGACGTTGTCGACAGGAAGTGAGAGTTCGCGTTGTCTCGGGAAAAGTGTTCGAGACATGAGAGCTGTTGTGTGGTTGTATTACATCTTGTGCAAAAAAGACAAGACAAATGAAGAACTTGTATGAGCCTACATTCTTGGGATTATTACAATATATATTTCCGAATTGGTTCGACCGCCACCCGCCCGAATCTATTTAAAATCTATTTTCTCGTCATGTCACCCGCCCGACCCGCGGTTTATCCGCGGACTCCGCGGTTGTGACCGCAAACCGCGCATCTGTACTATAAACACAATAAGCAGATAAGGGATTTTCCAGAATTATCCTAGTAAATGTGTCTAATAACATCTGAATTGCTCACACTGCTGTCGCCTGGAGCCGTCCCATTTTCTTCTTTTTCTTTTTTTTTTTTTAGTGCTTCACTCTAACTTTCCTCATCCCCAATTATTTCATCCTCGCTCCAATTAATAGGGAACTCGTTGCTTTTTCGGTCCGAATTGCATTTGCTGCTGTTGGCTATGATTATAATCAATGTGAGGATGTCAGCAGACCTACAACCCGTGATGTCACGCGCACATCGTCTGCTACTTCCGGTACAGGCAAGGCTTTTTTATTAGCGACCAAAAGTTGCAAACTTTATTGTTGATGTTCTGTACTAAATCCTTTCAGCAAATATATGGCAATATCGCAAAATGATCAAGTATGACACATAGAATGGACCTGCTAGTCCCGTTTGAATAAGAAAATCTCATTTCAGTATGTATGTTTAAAGCGCCAACAATACATCAAGCGGTGCGGCTTCATAGCTTACCAAAGTTCAACTAAAACATTTAGATCAGGGGTGTCAAACTCAAATACAGAGTGGGCCAACATTTTAAACGGAACAAAGCCGCGGGCCAAGGTTGAACAAATTAACCTTTTAATAGGGACCCAAACACGTTTTGCATTGAATATTGAACAAGCAAGATTTATATAACTTTAGTGACATGCAAAATCCAGTTTCAAATAATAATAATAATAATTTAAAAAATATCAATGGCATATCAAATAAAGTGTCAATAAAAATGTGACGCCTTTTTTTGTATTTGCAGTCTTCTGAGGTAAATATCATTTTTTTTCCACAGGCTACTAATACATTTTGAAATAAAATAACAATAATGAATAAACCAAACAATCAAGCCTTGAAGTAGCAAGAGAAAATGCATGAATAAAACATTGATTATTGGTCAGTTTGCTGGAAGTTTCCCGGAAGAGTTAGTGCTGCAAGGGTTTCTGGGTATTTGTTCTGCTGTGTTACGGTGCGGATGTTCACCCGAAATGTGTTTGTCATTCTTGTTTGGTGTGGGTTCACAGTGTGGCGCCTATTTGTAACCGTTCTAAAGTTGTTTATACGGCCACCCTCAGTGTGACCTGTATGGCTGTTGACCAAGTATGCCTTCACTTGTACATGTGTGTGTGTGTGTGTGTGTGTGTGTGTGTGTGTAAAAGCCACAAATATTTTAATATATTATAATATCGGTATAAATTCGAGAGAATGGTTGCCCCGGGAGATTTTCGGAAGGGGCACTGAACTTCAGGAGTCTCCTTGGAAAACTAGGAGGGTTGGCAAGTATGAGTATTAGCGGTGAATGCGGTGTTACAGCGGCACCGACGCTGTATAACACCGGCGGGCCAGCTCTAATGCTAAATTGATATTGCCTCAAGGGCCAAATTAAATTACACGGCGGGCCAGATTTGGCCCGCGGGCCAGAGTTTGACACCCATGATTTAGATAGATTCCTGAGCACCGTGTGTAATGTTCTATATTTTCATTGGAACATATAAAATGTTGGTGTTGCTTACTCGAGTCATATTGCCAACTCAGTGCAGCCTACACGTATCTCTTATGTTTGACTGCCATCTACTGGTCACACTTTTCACTACACCATGTACCAAATAAAATTGCTTCGAGGTCGGTAACCAAAACCAGAATTATTCCCTACATTATGGCACCGCATTTTAAGGGGAAAAACATGTTTTAAGTCCGGGAAAATACAGTACTTCATGGTAAAGTACTTATTGTATTACTCTTTTGAAAAACCTTCAAATATCTGGCGCGTGCCATTGAGATGTTTCATGAGACTAGAGTCGATTTGTGCAGGTTTCTTCGAACACAAAAGGGCAACAATTATGAAAGTGTATTGATTTGCTTCTCTCGGTTGTTCCTCACAGTTAACTGACAAGCGATCGCTGCACGTGGACATCTGGAAGCGTTATCCCGTGTGGAGGTCGAGGTAACCCGCACGTTCCGTGTGTATTATGAGCCAAGACTTGCTCAGCAGGAAGATGGCCTCACAGGATGGAATATTTTGACTTGGTATCAGTGCAACACGTGATCGGTGGGGGCCGCCAACATGAAACTACTTGGCCCCTAAGTGCAAAATTGGCATCATCAAATCATTTATTATGTAAATAAAGGACAACAACATTTTGTAATGGAAACTATTGCTTCGTTCGTTTGCTTGTTGTGTTTCCTCACATTGGGGTTTTTGACCATGAATGATGTTCGGTAGCAATAAAAAGTTTTTTCTTGATAAATACAACTTTTGGTATCTGTACTGTTTTGTCTGTAGGACAAGGAGTGAACTTTATGTGCAATCAGGTCCGACCTTGGCATATACACACCAAACACTAAAAAATAAATCATTTGATATTTGATATAAAATCGAGCCATTTTGATATTTTTAATTTTAAAAACCAATACAATATATAGTTTTTTTTTCTTAAACTTTAGGGCTCCCGTTAAGTTTGGTCCCAGTCTCAATCGTAAAAATGTTTTTTATTTGTTTGTTTTTTAATTATTCCCAGTAACTCTTTAGATCAGCGGTCCTCAACCACCGGGCCGTGGCCCAATTGGTACCGGGCCGCAGAATATTTTGTTATTCATTTTTATTTAAAAAAATAGATAAATAAATAAAACATTTTTTTTCTTTTTTTTCTTATCAAATCAACATAAAAAAACACAATATACACTTACAATTAGTGCACCAACCACAAAAACCTCCCTTTTTCATGACAAAAACGTCCCTTTTTCATGACAAAGAAAAAAAAAAAAAAAGGATTCTCCTCCCCCCCATCCCCCGGGCCGCGGGACAAATTATTAAACGTTGACCGGTCCGCGGATACAAAAAGGTTGGGGACCGCTGGCCGGCCACATCATTTTATGTGGCTAGTCCATTTTAGATAAGCTCCAACCCAGCAAAGCGTTTCTGGGTGTTGTTGATAAATGGCTTTCGCTCTGCGTAGTAAAAAAATGGGTTTCAATAAAATATTATTGATTTTACATATATATATATTTTTACTAAATGCATTCGTTCTTGTTGCGATCCGTTACTCGGATCTTCACATATTGTTTATTGTTCCATTGTCTCATTCTCCATCTGACCAGCTTACTTCCTGTTTAGTCAGTCACCTTGGTTACACATTGATTTCACCCGCTCCTCGTTTTCTACACACACCTGGTTCTCCTTGATTACTCCCTATATAAGCCTTCCTCTTTTCTTTGTTCAGTCTGGGTTCATAATTTGCCTTTAAGCAACAGTATCGACTGACTTCACGTACGTATATTCTCGCTAGCTTTTCACGCTAAGCCTTTGTTTTATTCCAGCTCTCACGCTGATGAATTGCTTTTCCTTTTTGTGTGCCTTCGTGCCAGTCTTAGTTGGTCTGTTTTCTATTCCTAGCTTTTATGCTAGCGCCCTTGGTTTATTTTGTATGTTGGCTCCAGTATTTTTGTTCGTAGCCTGCTTTTGTTAAATTTAATAAATCATTTAAACTTACCATTGCTGTGTACTTGTCGACGCATCCACAGAGGGACAAACCCGACATTACTATGCTAATCAGTCATTACAGTTTTTTGAGTTTAGATGAGCTC
The DNA here is from genome assembly GCF_033978795.1 of Nerophis ophidion. NCBI lineage: Eukaryota > Metazoa > Chordata > Actinopteri > Syngnathiformes > Syngnathidae > Nerophis > Nerophis ophidion. The sequence goes on from NC_084623.1 coordinate 11,007,052, forward strand.
GGACCTAGCGAAGCGTTTCTGGGTGTTGTTGATAAATGGCTTTCAATAAAGTTCTTTTTTTTTTTATTAAATGCAGTCATTCTTTCAGTTTTGACAGAAAAAAAGCATATTTTAAACTTTTATATTATTAAATACTGTATTGAAAAACTCTTCGTGAGATAAAAAAAATATTTAAATGTCTGCTTTTCACCTTTATTCATGATATTAAGGCAAGTTATACATGCAAACATCTAATAATCAAATGCATATGCATATCGATTAATCACAGGTTATTACCCGCGGACATTATGTAAATACATTTAAAAAATTTGGCCCTCTGAAAGCAGCCATTATTGCGATGTGGCCCTCGGTGAAAATTAATTTGACACTCCTGCTCTGAATCAACTTCAGGTCTATTTGTCAATATAATGTAAAAAAAATGCGCTTTTTGTCAAAGACAAACCCCGTTTTTAATGACAAAAACACCAAATATGCATTTTTTTCTCCCCCGAAAATTCAAAGTAGAATATTTGAAGTAAAGTAATTGGGGCTTTAAACAGAAAAATAAATAGCAACAGCATTGATTTAATTATTTTTAAGCAAAAGACGGTTTAAAAAAAAAAAATCCCACAAAAATTCATAAAAGTATCATAAATAATTCATACATTTTGTTTACTTTTAACACTAGGTTAAATTCAGATCCTGCCATTGATTATAAGTTATTATTTGTTTTACGTTTTTTGTTTTGTTTTGTTTGTTTTATGGTCTTTTAATGCCTAAATGGTAACACCTGAGTAAGTTTTTCAACATTATCACAATTTCAAAAGGGTTTCAAACAATAAAAATCAGTTCCCAGTGGCTTGTTGTATTTTTTGAAGTTTTTTTCCAAATTTTACCGGTCCCGGAATATCCCGAAAAAAAGCTTTAAAGTGCCTTATTTTCGCTATCTTCGAAACCACTATCCATTTCCCTGTGACGTCATACAGTGCTGCCAATACAAACAACATGGCGGTTACCACAGCAAGATGTAGCGACATTAGCTCGGATTCAGACTCGGATTTCAGCGGCTTAAGCGATTCAACAGATTACGCATGTATTGAAACAGATGGTCGGAGTATGGAGGCAGGTAGCGAAAACGAAATTGAAGAAGAAATTGAAGCTATTGAGCGAATAGCTATTGACGCTATTCGGCCATAGCGTGGGTGTACCTAATGAAGTGGCCCATAGCATGGCTGCCTTATTAGCATCGCCGGTAAAATGTGCGGAACAAACGATCAGGACTTTCGCTTCTTGTGACACTGGAGCAACTTAAATCCGTCGATTGGTAAGTGTTTGTTTCGCATTAAATGTGGGTATCTAGTTTCACATGTACATAAAGCTAGCGTAAATAGAATGTTAGCATCGATTAGCGTGGCATGTTAGCATCGATTAGCTGGCAGTCATGCCGTGACCAAATATGTCTGATTAGCACATAAGTCAACAACATCAACAAAACTCACCTTTGTGATTTCGTTGACTTAATCGTTGCAAATGCATCTGCAGGTTATCCATACATCTCTGTGCCATGTCTGTCTTAGCATCGCCGGTCAAATGTGAAGACACTCTGGTAGATTCAATGGGGGTCTTGCCAGTGGTGCAACTTGAATCCCTCCCTGTTAGTGTTGTTACACCCTCCGACAACACACCGACGAGGCATGATGTCTCCAAGGTTCCAAAAAGTAGTCGAAAAAAACGGAAAATAACAGAGCTGAGACCCGGTGTTTGTAATGTGAAAATGAAAATGGCGGGTGTGTTACCTCGGTGACGACACGTTCTGACGTCATCGCTAAAAGACCGATTAACAGAAAGGCGTTTAATTTGCCAAAATTCACCCATTTAGAGTTCGGAAATCGGTTAAAAAAATAGATGGTCTTTTTTCTGCAACATCAAGGTATATATTGACGCTTACATAGGTCTGGTGATAATGTTCCCCTTTAAGTCGGGGTCCACGTTAATCAATTCATGGACTTTACGAGCGACAAACACAACTCTTCATCAATCTTTCCCCAACTTTCTGATAACTGTTGTCGGATCAGCTTTGCAGGTTGGAAACTTGTCATGGACCATTTTTTTTTTTTTTTTAATATCCACCACACATGTTTTGATTGAATTCAGGTCCTGGACTAGTTGCAGGCCATGACACTGACCTCATTTTCCTCAGGGGATGTTTTCAATTTTTGGCTCTATGGAAAAGTGCATTATCATCCTGAAAAATAGCATCATAAGATAAGGGACGTGTCCAAAATATTGTAAACTTGATCATTTACCTGACTTGCGATCAATCCCTCCTCCCAATCGATCCCAAAACTTATTTTAAAACCCGTGGAGACCTGGCATTCCAGGCTATAGCTCCCAGACTCTGGAAGAACTTGCACCAGTACCTCTGTGATCTTGACTGTGTTGACACTTTTAGGAAACATTTGAAAACTTCTATTTTTAGTAAAAGCTTTTAGTTAATGCACCTTTTAACTCATGGGTAGGGAACCTATGGCTCTAGAGCCAGATGTGGCTCTTTTGATGACTGCATCTGGCTCTCAGATAAATCTTAGCTGGCATTGCTTAACACGATAAGTCAGTGTTTTTCAACCTTTTTTGAACCAAAACACATTTTTTTCATTGAAAAAATTCTGAGGCGCACCACCAGCAGAAAATATGAAAAAAAATTAAACTCAGTAGCCGATATTGACAAAAAAAAAAATGTTCTCGCAATAGCTCTTGTCTCTATGTAGGTGTACTGTCAAGCCGTAACTTATTTTGAGTTTTTTCGGTGTTTTCCTGTGTGACTTGCGCTCCTATTTTGGTGGCTTTTCTTCTTTTGTTAGTATTTTCCTGTAGCAGTTTCATGTCCTCCTTGAATGCTATTCAACGCACCTGCTTTGTTTTTGCAATCAAGACTATTTAAGTTGTGCGGATGCACTCTTCCTTTGTGTGGACTTAATTGATTTTCATGCCATGTACGGATGTACTTTGTGGACGCCGTCTGCTCCGCACACTTTAAGTCTTTGCTGTCGTCCAGCATTCTGTTTTTGTTTACTTTGCAGCCAGTTCAGTTTTAGTTTTGTTTTGCTTCAATACATTTTCTTAGTGGGACTCTACCAACCCGCATAGCTCGGTTGGTAGAGTGGCTGTGCCAGCAACTTGAGGGTTGCAGGTTCGATTCCCGCTTGTGCCATCCTAGTTACTGCCGTTGTGTCCTTGGGCAAGACACTTTACCCACCTGCTCCCAGTGCCACCTACACTGGTTTAAATGTAGCTTAGATATTGGGTTTCACTATGTAAAGCGCTTTGAGTCACTTGAGAAAAAGCGCTATATAAATATAATTCACTTCACTTCACTTAGTTTATGTGTTGGATACCTTTTTACCTACATGCTGCCTCCCGCATATTGTGAGTACGACATACCATGTTCCCGACATGTACAAAAGCAATTAGCTACCTGCTGTCACCTACTGATATGGAAGAGTATTACACACTTACTCTGCCGAGCTCTAGACAGCACAGACACTCAATAACAGCCCATTTTTGAATTATAGTTACAGGTCTGCAAAAAATATTATCAACCCAATTAGGTGAGATTACATAATCTCTCCCACGACACACCAGACTGTATCTCACGGCACACTATAGTATGCCGCGGCACAGTGGTTGAAAAACACAGCGTTAAGTAATGAATAATTCCGCTGGTAATCACAGTGTTGAAAATAACGTTCAAAATATAAAACATTCTCATGCATTTTAATCCATCCATCCGTTTTCTACCGTTCCTGTTCAAGAAGTCGCATTAACGGTAAGAACTATTTTATTCATTAGCTTCAGAATAACAATGTTATTAAAAAGAATAAGATACTTATTATATTCTTAAAATGTTGGTCTTACTTAAAAATGCACACATTTATTTGTATTCAGTGTTACAATTATTATATGGCTCTCTCGGAAATACATTTTATAATATTTTAATTTCATGGCTCTCTCAGCCAAAAAGGTTCCCGACCCCTGTTTTAACTAACTGAATTGTCGTTTTACTTCCCCTAGGTCAGGGGTCTGCAACCCGTGGCTTTGGAGCCACATGCGACTCTTTCATGCCACTGCCGTGGCTCCCTTTGGCTTTGAAACAAAATGTTAACAAATAATGGTTACTTAATTACATTTATTTAGCTATTTTTTATCCAACCGTTGTTATTTTGGAAGGTTCTGGTATCTTATCATATGATAATAAAACATTTGGATATATTGTCGATCGAAGTTAGGTAGGTAGGTCTTTATTGTCATTGCAGAAGTACAAATAAACGTTGTTTTCAGCAGAAACCCATTTAAGATTAGAGAAACAGTGTACAGGGTGACAGAAAAGCGAAGGATGAGTAAAAAAATACAATCTAGACTGGGCCCCCTTAGGAGCCCAGACTGGAGTGGGAAAAAAACCTCCATAGCTGTCACGACTTGGACTTGGACATGGATTGTTTTTCCGAGGCAAAGGAAAGTTGGCGCGAGCAAGGCGTGAATGAAGGTACCTATTTTTTATTTACACTATAACTAAAAACAGCAACAAACAAAAGGCGGTACAAAAACTGGGCTATGAAACAAAAGACTTGCGCAAAGGCAATTAACTATAAACACGAAACAAAACACTTGCACTGTGGCATGAATAATGAGAACAACTTGGAACAAAACGAGAATGGGACACGGATCATTGACATGGAATTACAAGGTGCATAGCAGGTGATTGAGAATGTGAAAGAGGTGATAGACCGTGATGTTGCAAGGACGAAGAACAGAAACTGACAGGCTTAAATAATACTGTAGTGATTAGTGAAAACAGGTGTGCGAGTGCAAAACGTGAGACAGGTGCGTGACATGAGGACAATGTGAAAACGAATGAGTTGCTATGGTGACAAAGACAAACAAAAGTACACAGAGTGTCCAAAAACAAAACAGAACATGACTAAAACAAAACATAGTGACACAGACATGACAATAGCAAAGCACATATACATATTAAAATATACATCTCCAGACTTGCAACAGAGAGGGGGAGTGGGGGGCCACTGTGGCTGGTTGCAACTCCTTCTGGCACTGCCCAGCCGTCCATCAACCCTAAGGGATTTGCGTATGTCACAGCCCTTGTATTGTTTTGTTTTTAGCCGTCAACCCCCCCGGTAAGCTAGCAATGGATGGATCAAAAAAGAGAAACATTTCTGATAAAAATAGAACATTTAATGCTTCATGGACGGATTAATTTGCTTTCATCGATGACAAGGTTGTTCTTTTCCCTTTTTAGTCAAATGAAATATGCCGCAGTTTTATGTCTTCAGAATATTGGCGCAATTTGATTTTTTTCAGATTCAACAATAAGGAAAGGACCAGTGTATTTATTTTCGACGGTTCAAAATAATTTGGTGATTTGCTTATACGCAGAAACAAAATGTGAATCATTGTCAAGTGTTTGATTTCCTAAATTCTATAGCATATGTGTAGCAAAAATATAAGTGGTGTTATCTGTTGTGATCTGCTTTCCGGATCACATTCTGATTTCGTTTTTTGAGTCCTTTTGTGTTTTCTGTTTGTTTTGGACTCTTCCGGTTCCTAGTTGGCACTTCCTTATTTATCTTGTTACCATAGTTTCTGATTTGTTCCACCTACCCCTTGCTCCAGATGCACACCTGTTTTTGTTAATGACTTCACTATTTAAGCCTGCCTTCTCCCGTCTTTCGGTCTTGATCCTTTGTTTGCGGTAAGCTACAATCACGTGGATGTTTTCCTTATTCCTGTCTCTGTGCTAAGTTTCACCTTAGCTTCCCGTGCGCCCCTGGCACGTTAACTGGGACTATTCGACTCCGTGCTAAGTTTTAGCTTAGCTTCCCCGTGCGTTCGGCACTTGTTTTCTTTCGTTTATTTCTGTCTTTTTGTATTAAACCAAGCTCTTACCTGCTAGTTCCTGTCCGATTGGTCCTTTGCATCCTGGGGTGGGCAAAACGTGCATCCTTATGCGTTCACCACGTGACAGTTATCGTCATTTTAGGAATCGAACAGAGCTCTTACCTGCTAGTTCCTGTCCGATTGGTCCTTTGCATCCTGGGGTGGACAAAACGCGCATCCTTATGCGTTCACCACGTGACAGTTATCGTCATTTTAGGAATCGAACAGAGTTGGCGGCTCTAGTTGGGTTTTATTTGGGGGAAATGGGCTCAAAGGTTACCGACCCCTGCCCTAGGTTTTGTACAGGCCCTCTGTGATTTTATCTGTGAAAAGCGCTTTATAAATAACATGTACTTTTTTACTTAAATGCAGCCCCATATCATCAAGAACTCTGGAAATTTGCATGTTTTCTTCAGGCAGTCGTCTTCAAAAATCTTATCGGAACTAAACAAAAGTTCCAGCATCATCACTTTGCACAATGCAGATTCACGATTCATAACTAATATGACTTTTATCCAGTCATCCATAGTCCACCATTGCTTTTCCTTAGTTTTCCTTGTTTTTTTGTTTAAGCCGTTAAGTTAAAGTCCTTGAGGCACTTTCTTAAAGTTCGGTCACGGACGGCGACTCCGGTTTCTGCCCATTTGTTTTACATTTGTTTTGCCGTGCATTTTCTCTTTTCATGACATATTGCTTCAATTTTTCGGTCTCGACGCTTTGATGTTTTCCTTGGTCTACCAGTATGCATTCCATTCACAACCTTCCCGCGTTCTTTTGTACTTGGTTTGGATTTTAGATGCCGCTGACTGTAAACGATCCACATATTTTGCCACGTAGCGTGGTGGTTTACCTTTTTGAAGACGTTTGATTATCCTCCTTTGTTGTTTGACACCTCTCGTGTAGGATACATGATTCATGTCAATCCACCTGGTGCAACAGCTTTCCAAGGTGCTAACTCTCCTTTTTAACTGCACATGAATGAACGTATTTGATATTATGCAGGTGTTAAGTTTGGAAATGAAAATATACGGGGTGATTCCAAAATTTGATCCAAAATAAAACTGTTCCTGGCTACCACAATTAATTTTCCTGATTTATTTAAGGGTTTCTTCAAGCCAGAAATTCGCCATTTAATGACTATATTTTTGTGTCATCTTTGTTATCGAATTTTTTCCACAATATTAAATACATGAGGGAACATCCTCCAAGTATCGTGATTCCATAATAGCAGGTGTTGTAGATGCACTAATAATCATAATAATAATTTATTCTTATGAGGATGTTTATTGTCCACTAATGATAATCCTGCAAGAATCAGCAAATCTGTACCTTATATTAAAAAGTAAAAGAAAACTTGACTGTGAATGACTCCAGCCTTCGCCGAGTGGGTTGCATGGACCATTCAGGAAGGACATTGTGTCGAGCAGGTTCGACTCTTTTATTTTTTCAAATAGCCAAGCGTCATTGTCGATCCGGTCCGCTTTTCAGCTGCCGGTGTCGTCGTCTTCCTCTGGGGCTCATTCTCGGATCGGTCTTTCGTCGATTCTTGCTGTCCTTGCAGTGCTACAGACACTCCACCTCTTCCTCCTGATCTTTCCTCCTTCTCCCCTTTTAAACACTGCGAGGAGATAGGCAGATTGTGAGCCGGTGTGTGTTCCTCACGCACCTGATCTTGATTGCTGCAGCATCGCTCCAGGCACGCTCCGCTGCATTCTCCGCCTCCTGGCCACCATCTTGAGCAGGGCCAAAGCGTGTCCTGCCCCGCCCTCGGCCCGTCGGCTCCGCCTCTCCACATTGACATATTTATAATAATATCTGAGAGAATAATGACAGGTTTTCTGATTATTAAACTCCCATTCTCGCTACCGTATATATAAACCCAGCCCACTAAATAAAAAATTAAAAAAATCCCCCATATATTAGCCGCAACGGACTATAAGCCACAGATGTATAAATTGCGACATTAGTTATTTGCACAGCAAGATTCTGTAAATGTTTATTTACATACCTGGTTTGTATCCTAACGGTGTCTGAAACACGGCAGTAAAACGGCTGATCAAGCAAAACAGAAGTCATCGTCATGGGACCCACTAGCTACGGAAGCTAGCTCTCCAGTGAGCTAAACAGACTCAATAACTCCAAGGAGTCATTTTGGTGAACTGAGGAATTTGTGAAACTGAAAAAACACAAAAAGAATACTGTTTTATGTTAATATTAATAACACAGACACTCCTAAATTGATTAGCATATTAGCTAATGCTAATGAAGCTAGCATCATCACATTATAATAGCACGTGAATATTTGCATGTAATCACTCCTACAGACATCACACATGGAACCGTTTAGCAAGTATTAACAGTCATACTGTAAAACTTACAAAAGTTGCTGTCAGGTTCAAACACTGATAATATCTATTAAACAGATCAAGGAGCAAGGAATTAAACAGAGACATAATTCAATTTGGCTCAATGAGGAGAAACGCGTAGACCGTACTCTTTGTACAGTCTTCCACCACGCTCTGACGAAAGATTGTACGCCTCTCTTTTTATTTGGACTTTCCCTGATTACATGGCAACAGTTGTTTCTAAAGGGACAGGGGTCGTAAACAGTCGCTGTCTTTGGAAACAAAACAGTTAAAAAAAAAAAAGGTGCCGGGAGGGGGGTCAGATCCTGCTTCCTCTCCGCTTTGTAGATCTCAGGTCAAGACACAATCTTCCTGTGGCTTACATTAGAAAAAAGAAACAGACACCTTCGTGTCGCTTCCCATCCTACACAGTGGAGTTTTACAAGCCTTTTGATTGGTAAGATAAAAGACAGCTTTCGTCCGCTCGCCGGGAACTCATTGAAACACAATGTTTCGTGATAACTTGGATACAATTATTCTGACAGTTGCTTTGACTGATAAATGTAAAAGTAAAAATGCTTGGGTGGCTAGAAAACGAAACAGCAGTCCGTTTGGCAAAAAAAAAAAAAAGCACTACCGATAAATGGAAGGACACTGCAGCACCTGCAGTCAGCGAATTCGTCCGAAAGATGGTGCCATAACACAAAAAAATAAAACTCATTCTTAGTGTATTTACTTGTGTTTATTTATTTATTTCATTTAATGAATTTAATTATTGCCATCCGTGTCAAAAAAAAAAAAAAAATGAGCTGCTCTGTTTTGTAAGCCGCAAAATTCATAACGTAGGGAAAAAAAGTGTGGAATTTAAGGTACTTTATAATAAATTTGTCTGCACTTTTTATAGAAAAAATTTAAATGAAAAAATAACTACACCAAATATTTTTGAGGCGTTTACTGATGATTTAGAGAGCCTTTTCAAACCCTCACATTTTCAGGAGTCTAATAATAACAAAAAGACCTCAACGGTGGAGTGGGCGGATGATGGATTGCATAGAAGCTTCACAACGGTCACAAAGGCGGAGGAAGGCTGCAGCAAAGATGGGCCCCCAATTGTCTTGGTCTCCTTGCCATTGGACCCTGGCCTTCTCTTTGCCAAGGATCACGTGGTGGCTGTCTGTGTTCCAGTCTCTCTACTTTAAAAGATTCCACACACAGGAAACCCCACCAAGAGGATCATACTCGTTTCGAGTGATCGCCAATAAATTAGTGATATTAAAGACCAACCTGGGGCCACAAACAAAACCTTGTTTAGGGCCTTTCAAGGCCTCTGTGCGAGGTAATCCCAGGTCTCCTAAATTTCCTGCGCAAACTGGGAACACAAAACTTTTGAACTCCGAGTAGCCAAAAGAAGCTAATTGCTTCTGCCATCCTAACACAGTTTCCCCTCCCATCTTTTCTCGGTTTGAAACTGATTTTGAGGATTAAGTTGTTTCTTTTTGCTGACCTCTCGCAGTCTTTCCTCGCGGTGCATAATAAACTAAACATGCCCTGCTTTCAAGTTGGTGACTGTAAAACACAGAGTGTTTTAATGATACTTTTTTTGGCCGTCAGACTAATGGCACCACTCTCACCTCACATTGACTTTTTCAAGCCATCCTGGTTTGATTGCACTTCCTTTGGCCGGCCTCGGGAGTTATGAGGATATTCATCACTCTTGCCTCAATGGCTGTCCTTTAATGTTCTCCAAAGGGGAAATTGTTGTCCAGCTTGTAAAGCAAAACGTCAAAGAGCATTACCGTCTCCTCGTACAAAAATCCAATCTTGTCAGTCCAGCAAGACCAACTGTTGACCAACGCTTTCAATACTGTCTCCTCGTACATTAAAAAAACAACACAAAAAAAATTTGAGGAAGAAAGTACCATAGGGCGCAGCGAATTATAAGGCGACTTTCCGATGAAAGCCACTTGGTTCAGCTCTTAAGGGGGATCCAACGTGTCCTGGGTCTTCCCTGTGGCTTCCTACCGGTTGGACGTGCCCTAAAGACCTCCCTATTGAGGCGTTCGGGTGGCATCCTGACCAGATGCCCGAACAACCTCATCTGGCTCCTCTCCATGTGGAGGAGCAGCGGCTTTACTTGGAGTTCCTCCCGGATGGCAGAGCTTCTCACCCTATCTCTAAGGGAGAGACCCGCCACACGGCGGAGGAAACTCATTTCGGCCGCTTGTACCCGTGATCTTGTCCTTTCGGTCATTACCTAAATCTCATGACCATAGGTGAGGATGAGAACGTAGATCGACCGGTAAATTGAGAGCTTTGCCTTCCGGCTCAGCTCCTTCTTCACTACAACGGATCGATACAACGTCCGCATTACTGAAGACGCTGTATTGTTCCGCCAGTCTATCTCACGATCCACTCTTCCCTCACTCGTCGTGAACAAGTCTCAGAGGTACTTGAAGTCCTCCACTTGGGGCAGGGTCTCCTCCCCAACCCGGAGATGGCAGTCCACCCTTTTACTGGTGAGAACCATGGACTCGGACTTGGAAGTGCTGATTCTCATCACAGTAGCTCCGCACTCGGCTGCGAACCGATCCAGTGAGAGCTGAAGATCCCGGCCAGATGAAGCCATCAGGACCACATCATCTGCAAAAAGCAAAGACCTAATCCGGCGGCCACCAAAACTGAACCCCTCAACGCCTTGACTGCTCCTAGAAATTATGTCCATAAAAGTTATGAACAGAATCGGTGACAAAGGGCAGCCTTGGCGGAGTCCAACCCTCCCTGGAAACGTGTCCGTGCTACCCATTAAAAGAGTCATATTACTATTTTTCTTTTATAGATATAAAATACTTCCTTGTGGTGTACATAACATCTAATAGTGATTCTTTGGTCAAAATGTTGCATGGATTATGTGTTACAGATCATCTTCAAGCCGCATTCTGACAGTCGCCGCGGTGTAGCGTGCAAGGACGGGATGTGGAAGAAGTGTCAAAAGGTGGAGCAAACTGTTTCAATGACACTCAGACTTTACTTCGATCAATAACGGAGCAGCATTTCCTCATCCGGAAACAACAACAAGGCCGGAAATAACATTATTAATGTTCAAAATATAGGTATCGTTATCTATAAAGCTTGGGAAATAAGTAGCGGCTTAGTCCCAAAAATAATGTACTGTATTTTCCAGGCCGTAGGGCGCACCGGATTACAAGGTGCCCTGCCGATGAGCGGGTCTATTCAGGTGTATTGTCATACAAAATGCGCACCAGGTTTTTAGGACGCATTAAAGGGGTCATAATTATTATTGTTTTTTCAAAATATAAAACACTTCTTTGTGGTCTACATAACATGTAATGGTGGTTCTTTGGTCAAAATGTTGCATGGATTATGTTTGACGGATCATCTTCAAGATGCACCGTTTTGTGGGTGGTATTATTTACGTGGCTGACCTTCGGCAGCGTCTTCTCCCCGTCATCTTTGATGCAGCGGTGTACCGTGCAAGGACGGGAGTGGAAGAAGTGTCAAAAGGTGGAGCAAACTGTTTCAATGAAACTCAGACTTTACTTCGATCAATAACAGAGCAGCATTTCCTCATCCAGAAACAACAACAAGGCCGGAAATAACATTATTAATGTTCAAAATATAGGTATTGTTATCTATAAAGCTTGGGAAATAAGTAGCGGCTTAGTCCCAAAAATAATGTACTGTATTTTCCAGGCCGTAGGGCGCACCGGATTACAAGGCGCCCTGCCGATGAGCGGGTCTATTCAGGTGTATTGTCATACAAAATGCGCACCAGGTTTTTAGGACGCATTAGAGGGCTCATAATTATTATTGTTTTTTTTCTAAATGGAAAACAATTCCTTGTGGTCTACATAACATGTGATGGAGGTTCTTCGGTCAAAATGTTGCATGGATTATGTTTGACAGATCATCTTCAAGATGCACCGTTTTGTGGGCGGTCTTATTTACGTGGCTCACCTTCGGCAGCGTCTTCTCCCTGTCATCTTTGTTGCAGCGGTGTAGCGTGCAAGGACGGGAGTGGAAGAAGTGTCAAAAGGTGGAGCTAACTGTTTCAATGACACTCAGACTTTACTTCGATCAATAACAGAGCAGCATTTCCTCATCCGGAAACAACAACAAGGCCGGAAATAACATTATTAATGTTCAAAATATAGGTATTGTTATCTATAAAGCTTGGGAAATAAGTAGCGGCTTAGTCCCAAAAATAATGTACTGTATTTTCCAGGCCGTAGGGCGCACCGGATTACAAGGTGCCCTGCCGATGAGCGGGTTTATTCAGGTGTATTGTCATACAAAATGCGCACCAGGGTTTTAGGACGCATTAAAGGGCTCATAATTATTATTGCTTTTTTCTAAATGGAAAACACTTCCTTGAGGTCTACATAACATGTAATGGAGGTTCTTTGGTCAAAATGTTGCATGGATTATGTTTTACAGATCATCTTCAAGATGCACCGTTTTGTGGGCGGTCTTATTCATGTGGCTCACCTTCGGCAGCGTCTTCTCCCCGTCATCCTTGATGCAGCGGTGTAGCGTGCAAGGACGGGAGTGGAAGAAGTGTCAAAGGGTGGAGCTAACTGTTTCAATGACACTCAGACTTTACTTCGATCAATAACGGAGCAGCATTTCCTCATCCGGAAACAACAACAAGGCCGGAAATAACATTATTAATGTTTAAAATATAGGTATTGTTATCTATAAAGCTTGGGAAATAAGTAGCGGCTTGGTCCCAAAGATAATGTACTGTATTTTCCAGGCCGTAGGGCAATCAGGTGTATTGTCATACAAAATGCGCACCAGGTTTTTAGGACGCATTAAAGGGGTCATAATTATTATTGTTTTATATAAACGGAAAACAGTTCCTTGTGGTCTACATAACATGTAATGGTGGTTCTTCGGTCAAAATGTTGCATGGATTATGTTTGACGGATCATGTTCAAGATGCACCGTTTTGTGGGCGGTCTTGTTTATGTGGCTCACCTTCGGCAGCATCTTCTCCCCGTCATCTTTGTTGCAGCGGTGTAGCGTGCAAGGACGGGTGTGGAAGAAGTGTCAAAAGATGGCGCTGACTGTTTTAATGACATTCAGACTTTACTTCTTTACTTTACTCCTATATATATATATATATATATATATATATATATATATATATATATATATAGGGCTTCACGGTGGGAGAGGGGTTAGTGCGTCTGCCTCACAATATGAAGGTCCTGCTGTCCCGGGTTCAAATCCAGGCTCGGGATCTTTCTGTGTGGAGTTTGCATGTTCTCCCCGTGAATGCGTGGGTTCCCTCTGGGTACTCCGGCTTCCTCCCACTTCCAAAAACATGCACCTGGGGATAGGTTGATTGGCAACACTAAATTGGCCCTAGTGTGTGAATGTGAGTGTGAATGTTGTCTGTCTATCAGTGTTGGCCCTGTGATGAGGTGGCGACTTGTCCAGGGTGTACCCCGCCTTCCGCCCGAAAGGGAATAAGAGGTAGAAAATGGATGGATGGATATATATATATATATATAGTTACTTTACACATTTTTTATCCCATTATGGCCCCCAAGTCAAAAAGTTTGTACACCCCTGATGTGAACATATCAAGCGTGTGCCCTTATCAAGGCCCCTTCAGGACTCTTGTGCACAGGGGGCCCAGAATTTGAAGCTATGTTAAGATCCCGGGATCACCTTAAACATTTCAATGTAAAAAACACGAAAATTCCGATCTACAGTAAGATCAGCAATTATGACTTGACCGACGGTGTTTTCTATAATAGAAACATTCATAAACCATCCATCACATCTCTGCTTGGCAACATCTTTTTTTTATGTTTTTTTTTTTTATTAGGGAGATTTTTTTTTTTTTTGCTAGGACCAAAATAATTCTCCAAGTTGTTATTCAATGGCATGTTATGCACAGTGGCGTTTTGTGCGCGCAAGACATAGCACATGCACATTATCACCTTCATTCATCTTACATAAACCAGACGCGTCGGACAAGTCAAACACATTCTTTCACTGACACAGAAAAGAGCTTTTCATAACCTAATCTGTCATCTGGCAGAACGTTTAGAAATACACAACTCAGTTGAAATTTAATTGATTTTTTTTTTTTTTTGGGGACAAAAAGTTCAATATGTCTTCTGTCTTATTCCACATGCCATGTTTGCTGGAGGTTACAGGGACGTATTTATTGCAGGTAAAACACACAAATGCCAGCCAATACAAATGATGAAATAAAGACGGAGGTGAGACGGATAAGCAGTCATAAAAAATGTAAAATAGTGACTCGTGAACGTATGAAAAAGACAAAACAGGTACTATGCACTAACGGATATAGCCTTCAATACGGGTGTCCCGATCAAAATGATATCAGCAATAATTGATGATAAAATCTCTGTACAAACCCCGTTTCCATATGAGTTGGGATATTGTAATACATGTAAATATAAACGGAATACAATGATTTACAAATAATTTTCAACCCATATCCAATTGAATGCACTACAAAGACAAGATATTTGATGTTCAAACTCATAAATTTTATTTTTTTTGCAAATAATAATTAACTTACAATTTCATGGCTGCAACACGTGCAAAAGTAGTTGGGAAAGGGCATGTTCACCACTGTGTTACATAACCTTTTCTTTTAACAACACTCAATAAACGTTTGGGAACTGAGGAAACTAATTGTTGAAGCTTTTCAAAGTGGAATTCTTTCCCGTTCTTGCTTTATGTAGAGCTTCAGTCGTTCAACAGTCCGGGGTCTCCGCTGTCGTATTTTAGGCTTCACAATGCGCCACACATTTTCGATGGGAGACATTTCTGGATTGCAGGCGGGCCAGGAAAGTACCCGCACTCTTTTTTTACGAAGCCACGCTGTTGTAACATATGCTGAATGTGGCTTGGCATTGTCTTGCTGAAAAAAGCAGGGGCGTCCATGAAAAAGACGGCGCTTAGATAGCAGTATATGTTGTTCCAAAACCTGCATGTACCTTTCAGCATTAATGGTGCCTTCACAGATGTGTAAATTACCCATGCCTTGGGCACTAATGCACCCCCATACCATCACAGATGCTGGCGTTTGAACTTTGCGTCGATAACAGTCTGGATGGTTCGCTTCCCCTTTGGTCCGGATGACACGATGTCGAATATTTCCAAAAACAATTTGAAATGTGGACTCGTCAGACCACAGTTTTCCACCTTGCATCAGTCCATCTTAGATAATCTCGGGCCCAGAGAAGCCGGCAACGTTTCTGGATGTTGTTGATAAAAGGCTTTCGCTTTGCATAGTAGAGCTTTAACTTGCACTCTCAGATGTAGCGACCGACTGTATTTAGTGACAGTGGTTTTCTGAAGTGTTCCTGAGCCCATGTGGTGATATCCTTTAGAGATTGATGTCGGTTTTTGATACAGTGTCGTCTGAGGGATCGAAGGTCACCGTCATTCAATGTTGGTTTCCGGCCATGCCGCTTACGTGGAGTGATTTCTCCAGATTTTCTGAACCTTTTGATGTTATTATGGACCGCAGATGTTGAAATCCCTAAATTTCTTGCAATTGCACTTTGAGAAACGTCGTTCTTAAACTGTTTGACTATTTGCTCACGCAGTTGTGGACAAAGGGGTGTACCTCGCCCCATCCTTTCTTGTGAAAGACTGAGCATTTTTTTGCAAAGCTGTTTTTATACCCAATCATGGCACCCACCTGTTCCCAATTAGCCTGCACACCTGTGGGATGTGCCAAATAAGTGTTTGATGAGCATTCCTCAACTTTATCAGTATTTATTGCCACCTTTCCCAACGTCTTTGTCACGTGTTGCTGGCATCAAATTCTAAAGTTAGTGATTATTTGCAAAAAAAAAAAAACGTTTATCAGTTTGAGCAACAAATATGTTGTCTTTCTAGCATATTCAACTGAATATGGGTTGAAAATTATTTGCAAATCATTGTATTCCGTTTATATTTATATCAAACATAATTTCCTAACTCATATGGAAACGGGGTTTGTAGTTTATATGTATATAGCTAAAATGTAATATATATATATATATATATAATTGTATTTGTTTACACCAAGGGCTGCATACTGGAAAGTAAAGTATGAGGTCATATAATTTAGATTTTTTTTTTTTTTATTAAAAAAAATGCTTAAAACAGATATAATATATTCAAAGACAACACTTTGTGTAAAAGGTGACTAAGTGTATTATTAATTATTAGTTTAATTAACAAAAAAAATCTGCTTTATTTTCTCATCACATTCCAATTATTTTCATACCAGTTCATGAAATTTTAATACATAAAACTGTTTGAATATTGGGTTTGTGGGTTCCCTGTTTGCATTTCCAGTGATTATTCTCACGGCTTTTTTCTGCAGAAGGAAGACTGGATGGCCCTGCGATGAGGTGGCGACTTGTCCAGGGTGTACCCTGCCTTCCGCCCGATTGTAGCTGAGATAGGCGCCAGCGCCCCCCGCAACCCCGAAAGGGAATAAACGGTAGGAAAATGGATGGATGGATGGAAGACTGGATATGAATATTTTTTTATAGGCATGACCCATACTTTAATACAGTATGTTAGATATGGAACAATCAGTTCGTTATACAAAATATGCCATCCTTTTTGTGTAAAATAGCAACAGTTTTACATATTTTAACCTTTGAATCAGGCATAAATGGACAAACTACTGGCAAGGACAAAAGGATGATTTATAAAAGGTGACAGGAAGTCTGAGCGCATATGGGTACGCATACGCCACCAAAGTCTGACAAATCTCCCGGCTTGTTTATTTATCCACCAACCTTTGTAGGATGTCTGAGCAACATGCATTCTGGCTGCAGGTGTTCCAAAGAAGAGGAGGGCGCGTTAAGCCTGAGAACATAAGTGGACAGCAGGGCACTGCTGCTCCCTTTCATCACCTTGAAAGTTTAACCCCTTGAAGCCGCATGCAGGGTTAAACCTTTTAAACCAAAGTGTTGTTGGGGAACAGTCAACATAGGGGCGAGATGAAAGCCAAAGACGACGAGGAGGGCAGAGTGGCAAGACTCCGGCCTTCTTTTCTGTATCGGTCCTATCTGAACGTAAACACAGCTGCTGCTGAGGGGTTCTCAGGCGTGGCCCGTACGCCAGCCGGTTATTTGGGATGAACTGCGACCCGGGGGATGAGCCGACCGTATTTCCTTAATTGATTCAAAACCTCTTCTCACTCCGGCGTATACCAAAGGCATGCGGTAAATTTAGGCCTGCGCTTATAAATTTGAGTGTGATGTAAGGATACCATCATAAAAAGCACATTTAATAAAAAAAAACATTATTACGGTCTTACCTTTACTTATAAATGAAGTCCATGTGCAGCTCCTTCTGATCAAAAGCATCGATATAGAAGTCTTCCTTATCTTTCTTCAGTTTTAAAAGTCTCTCCGTCTCGATGGAGATCTTCCTTTATTACCTCCTGCTTCGATTGAAAGTCCAATTTAGAAAATATTTTCATTTTAGATACGTAATCCTCCATGTTAAAAGTGCAAGCGAGAGGAAAAAAAAATAAACGATCGCTGCTCACTCTTGCTGCTTGTTGTCACTTCTTCTGCAGCCGAGTTGTCGCAAGAAGGATCACTAGCGCCCTCTACCACCGGGAATCATTTAATGACTCACATCTTTTCTGTATCGGTCCTATCTGAACATAAACACAGCTGCTGCTGAGGGTTCTCAGGCGTGGCCCGCACGCCAGCCGGTTATTTGGGATGAACTGCGACCCGGGGGATGAGCTTACCGTATTTCCTTGAATTGCCGCCGGGGCGCTAATTAATTCAAAACCTCTTCTCACTCCGGCGTTTACCAAAGGCATGCGGTAAATTTAGGCCTGTGCTTATAAATTTGAGTGTGATGTAAGGATACCATCATAAACAGCACATTTAATAAAAAAAACCTTTACTATGGTCTTACATTTACTTATTAATGAAGTCCATATGCAGCTCCTTCTGATCAAAAGCATCGATAACTTGTTTATAGAAGTCTTCCTTATCTTTCTTCAGTTTTAAAAGTCTCTCTGTCTCGATGGAGATCTTCCTTTATTACCTCCTGCTTTGATCGAAAGTCCAGTTTAGAAAACCGTTTTATTTTAGATACATAATCCTCTATGTTAAAAGTGCAAGCAAGAGGAAAAAATAAACGATCACTGCTCACTCTTGCTGCTTGTTGTCACTTCTTCTGCAGCCGAGTTGTCGCAAGAAGGATCACTAGCGCTCTCTACCACCAGGAATCATTTAATGACTCCCATTTGACACACGCAGCTACGGTATATTAATAAAACATAGCTGCTTACTGTTTTAGCATATTCAATAGCTTGGACCTTAAATCCTCCTGAATAGCTCTTAATTGTCTTCCCTTTTTGCGATTTCAAATTATTGAAATCAGCCTCCGTTTTGAAAATGATGACAGGTGAAGTGTCACTCGTGACGTGACGAGTTTGACCCGGTGGAAATTCTAGGCATATGCTAATTATTTGGCAAAACGAGTTTGACCCAGCAAAAATTCTAGACATGCGCTAATAAAAATAATATTTTGCGAAACGAGTTTGACCCGGCGTTAATCCTGAGCCGGCGGTAATGCTAAGCATGCGCTAATTATTTTGCGAAACGAGTTTGACCCGGCAGTAATTCTAGGCAGGCGCATACTATATACCCAGTGGCAATTCAAGGAAATACGGTATGCTAAATTTGTTCTGGGACCCAATTGCACACTAAAAAAATGCTGGGATATTTTGATAACCCAGTTTATGATTGATTTATTGATACTTTTATTAGTAGATTGCACAGTACAGTACATATTCCGTACAATTGACCACTAAATGGTAACACCCGAATAAGTTTTTCAACTTGTTTAAGTCGGGGTCCACGTTAATCAATTCATGTTGAGTTCCGAGTGTTGGGTTAAATTTTGGAGTCAGTTGGTACAAAATGCGGCTGCTGGACTTTTGAACAAGAAAGTTTGATCATACTACACCTAAACTGGCTGGTGCTCTTTTGTTTGTATCCCTCATGATCTGTGGACATTAAATAATTTCCTTACCTGCACCTCATCTCCGGAGTCCCTTACCTTTTGCCTTCCGTGCTATGAGCACGTTTTTTGTGTGTTCCCGCCTGAATTATTGCTTAAATCATTTCCTACCTGCACGCTGTGTCCGAAGTCCGTCTGCATCTTGGGAGAACAAACCCCGCGTCAGAATGCGCCCAGATCGTTACAATAACTCAACTTTTGGGTTAAATAATTCAACCCAATAGTTCGGTTGGGAATAACCCAACATTAAGCTATCATAACTCAACTTTTTGGTTAAATAACGCAAAAGTTGGGTTGAAAGAAAATAACCCAAAATGTTGAGTTAAAGGCCTACTGAAATGAGATTTTCTTATTTAAACGGGGATAGCAGGTCCATTCTATGTGTCATACTTGATCATTTCGTGATATTGCCATATTTTTGCTGAAAGGATTTAGTAGAGAACATCGACGATAAAGTTCGCAACTTTTGGTCGCTAATAAAAAAGCCTTGCCTGTACCGGAAGTAGCAGATGATGTGCGCGTGACGTCACGGGTTGTGGAGCTCCTCACATCTGAACATTGTTTACAATCATGGCCACCAGCAGCGAGAGCGATTGGGACCGAGAAAGCGACGATTTCCCCATTAATTTGATTAAAGATGAAAGACTGGTGGATGAGGAAAGTGAGAGTGAATGACTAGGAAAAAAAAAAAAAGACGAGGGCAGTGGGAGCGATTCAGATGTTATTAGACACATTTACTAGGATGATTCTTTAAAATCCCTTATCTGCTTATTGGGTTACTAGTGTTTTAGAGAGATTATATGGTCGTACCTGAAAGTCGGAGGGGTTAGGCCACGGGTGTGGTGACCGCCACCGTCTCTGAGGGAAGCCACGTTTCTCGACGAGGCGAAGCGAAGGCAGCTGGTGGGGCCGGGTTGAGATGTATATTTTTTTCCCTCCTCCACGGTGGAAGCATCCCACGTTCGGGGCGGCCGGTCGGAGGAGGCAAGAGAGTCCGCAGCTGCCTCTTTGACAGGTGCATGAGGAACGACGCAAGCTCTCCGCTCATGTCTACGGTAAGAACCGACTTTTCGGTATTCCTTCTTTTTTTTTTTTCCATTTATTTATTTATTTTTTTATTATCTTTATAGCTATCATTATGTTTACATATTGTTGCATTTGAACAACTTTATTGTTGATAATAGAGGTAAACTACTGGTTTTGTTCCTGATCAATAGCGCTTTTTCTATTGGTATTTGTATTGCTCCAGTTTTAGCGTAAAAATGCTCATTGTCAAAACTATATGATTTATTTCACTCACTGCTTATTTGCTATCACTTTTACGATCATATTTGTACATATTGTATGTGCTGGTGTTGTTCTATTGTTGTTGTTGTTGTCGTTGTATTTGCTGTTGTTGTTTTTGTCTCTCTGTTTAATCCCCCTCTTATCCCCACAATTTCCCCCTCTGTCTTCCTTTTTTCTCTCTTTCTATTCCCTCCTGCTCCGGCCCGGCTACACCAAATGATAATATAAATACATGTAATAAAGTCACATTCAAATAAGGCAACAAGAGAAGTATCCTACACTTCTAAATCTGAACAGCCGATACGGGCATCTACATCAACTATATGATTTGCCCGAGAAGCTGGACAGGACAAAAAAATAAAAAAATAAAATAAAATAAATAAATAAAGAACCGACTTTTTACCACAATTTTCTCACCGAAACCTGCTGGTTGACATGTGGTAGGGAACCATGTTCGCTTGACCGCTCTGTTCCATAGTAAAGCGTCACGTCATCTTTCGGGAATGTAAACAAGGAAACACCGGCTGTGTTTGTGTTGCTAAAGGCAGCCGCAATACACTGCTTCCCACCTACATCTTTCTTTTTTGATGTCTCCATTATTAATTGAACAAATTTGCAAAACATTCAGCAACACTGCAACATTTAAAATTGCAATTTAGTAAACTAAAAAGGCCGTTTTGGCATGTGTTGCAATGTTAATATGTCATCATTGATATATAAACTATCAGACTGGGTGGTCAGTAGTAGTGGGTTTCAGTAGGCCTTTAAAATAATTCCAAAAAGTGGTTCGTCCTTTTCTGAACCAGTTGGGTTATTTTTTTTAACCCAACATTCTTTAGTGTGTGTGCAAGTGGGTTTGCCATGAAGTGAAAAATTCACAGTCTTTTCAGTATATCACCTAGAGCCGACCATCTGGCCTTGGAGCTGCTGAGTGAAAAAAAAAAGCAAAGGACATTAGTGTTGCAAATGGGAAAAAAAAAAAAAAAAAAGATGAGCAAGAGATGGCAGTGAAGATGGGAATTGAGTCAAGGAGTGCTATGCAATTTTTAAGACAGCCCGCACGCCGTTCCGAGGTTTTTATCGCGGACTTTGCCACGGATGAATGCCTTGAACGAGCTAACTTTTCAGCAGCAGGCAAAGATGACATCATCCCGTACGGAAAAAAAATAAAATAAAAATAGTGACTCATGCCCTCTGTCCCGCTCCCAGAAGAGGCATGGGATAACCTGTGTGTTCTTGCTACTTACCCCAGGCGGCATGCCATGAAGACATCCAAGGACGAGAGATAAAAACTGACTAAGAAAAAAAAAAAAAAAAAAGAAAGAACGGGGGGGAGGTGGAGGGGGAGATGGAGAAGGAAGCGAAACCAAAGTGAAAGCAGATGATCTGGAATAATGCTGAAGAAGGAAGGGTGGACATGTGTCGGGGAAAGGCAATAAAAAAATAAAAAAAAATAAAAAGAGTACATGGCAGTAAGAAAGCGAAGACCTTTTTGCTTTGCAACTGCAAAGTATAAAACGGTGGGAAGTTCGAGGGACCATCAGGGCAGCTCACAGCTTGAGTCGCTGTATCCAAACACGAACAGGGGCGCATGGCGGCCAAGACAAACCCAGCGGAAAACCCGATTGCTGCGGTATCAGAAGAAATGAGTATTGGATATTGCTGCAATCGTCTCTTCTCCGAGGGTTTTATTAATGTTTCCGTGAATTGTCCGAAGCAACCGCTTCTTTCGGTTCATGCGGTGTATGCACTGAATACGAATCTATTGTGTACGGCGGGAAATGAAATAAGTTAAAGTTAAAGTTCCACTGATAGTCTCACACACACACACTAGGTGGGGTGAAATTACCCTCTGCATTTGACCCATGTGTATATATATATATATATATATATATATATATATATATAATATATGTATATATATATATATATATATAATATATACATATATATATGTGTGTATAAATACATGTATAAATAACACACATATATATATAAATGTATAAATATATATATATATACACACACAGCCACACATATATGTATATATATATATATATATATATATATATATATATATGTGTGTGTGTGTGTGTCTGTGTGTATATATATATGTGGGTTTGTGCATATATATACATATATATGCACAAACCCACATATATATATACACACAGACACACACACACACACACACATATATATATATATATATATATATATATATATATATATATATATATATATATATATATATATATATATATATATATATATATATATATATATATACATATATATATGCACAGACCCACATATATATATATACACACGGACACACACACACACACATATATATATATATATATATATATATATATATATATATATATATATATATATATGTGTGTGTGTATAAATACATATATACATACATATATACACACATATATATATATATTTATTTATAGACATATATATATATATATATATATATATATATATATTTATTTATAGACATATATATATATATATATATATATATATTTATATCCATCCATCCATTTTCTACCACTTATTCCCTTTCGGGGTCGCGGGGATATATATATATATATATATATTTATAGACACATATATATATATATATATATATATATATATATATATATATATATATATATATATATATATATATATCCATCCATTTTCTACCGCTTATTCCCTTTCGGGGTCGCGGGGATATATATATATATATATATATATATATATATATATATATATCACCAAAATAATTCAGGAGTGCGGCCACCGCTGCTGCTCACTACTCCCCTCAAAGGGATGAGTCAAATTCAGAGGGTAATTTCAAATTACCTGGTGTGAGACTATCAGTGGTACTATGTATACATGTGTGTGTATATATATATATATATATATATATATATATATATATATATATATATATATATATATATATATATATATATATATATATATATATATATATATCCATCCATTTTCTACCGCTTATTCCCTTTCGGGGTCGCGGGGGGCGCTGGCGCCTATCTCAGCTACAATCGGGCGGAAGGCAGGGTACACCCTGGACAAGTCGCCACCTCATCGCAGGGCCAACACAGATAGACAGACAACATTCACACTCACATTCACACACTAGGGCCAATTTAGTGTTGCCAATCAACCTATCCCCAGGTGCATGTCTTTGGAAGTGGGAGGAAGCCGGAGTACCCGGAGGGAACATATATATATATATATATATATATATATATATACATATATACATATATATATATATATATATATATATATATATATATATATATATATATATATATATATATATATATATATATATATATATATAAATATATATTGGCCCTAGTGTGTGAATGTGAGTGTGAATGTTGTCTGTCTATCTGTGTTGGCCCTGCGATGAGGTGGCGACTTGTCCAGGGTGTACCCTGCCTTCCGCCCGATTGTAGCTGAGATAGGCGCCAGCGCCCCCCGCGACCCCGAAAGGGAATAAGCGGTAGAAAATGGATGGATGGATGGATATATATATATATATATATATATATATACATACACATATACACAACTTTCCTCCAGAAGGTCTTATCCTTGTCCATGTGATTTCAGATGAAATAAGAAGACCTCGCCCACCGTCAAGCATGGTGGTGGTGGTAGTATTATACCCTGGGTCTGTTTTGCTGCCAATGGAACTGGTGCTGTACAGTGAGTAAATGGGACAATGAAAAAGGAGGATTACCTCCAAATCATCAGCCCGGAGGTTGGGTTTTCGGCGCAGTCAGGTGTTCCCACAGGACAATGACCCCAAACTTAAAACATAGACCATTCATCGGTAGTGCACCTTATAATCCGGTGCGCCCTATGGTCCGGTAAATACGGTATATATATGCAAAATCAACTTTCTATCAATGTATTGTGTCTACTGGGAAGTCCTCTTCTATACTTTAAACAGGTCTCACCTTGGAAGTCCTCTTAAGACCTGGGATCTTTAGAAATAGTATTTATCTTTATTAGCATATACTCTTCAATTTTTTAGGGCAAATTCCAAGAAAAGATGATTCGAAGAATTTTCTTAGAATTAGGCCATAAAGAGCAACTCTATGCACTTTACGATTATGGCCGCTGATTTCTGACAGCATGTCAACAAAATATTTTGTTTTCAAACGCCCCAATGGGATGTGTTGCGGTCGAGCAAACAGAACCAAACCATGTTGCAGCTGGAACCGTGCAGCTGGACTCTGACTGATCCCATCATTACGTAAGCTATCTATCATTAATTATTATTACAGTCGTGGTCAAAAGTTTACATACACTTGTGAAGAACATAATGTCATGGCTGTCATGAGTTTCCGAACATTTTCTACCACTCTTATTTTTTTGTGAAAGAGTGATTGGAGCACATACTTGTTGGTCACAAAAAACATTCATGAAGTCTGCCACAATACCCAGCAATATGTTTGGAGGAGAACAAGTGAGGCATTTAATCCCAAGACCAGCATTCCTACCGTCGAGCATGGTGGTGATAGTATTATGCTCTGGGCCTCTTTTGCTGCCAATGGAACTGGTGCTTTACAGAGAGTAAATAGACAATGAAAAAAGGAGGATTACCTCCAAATTCTTCAGGACAACCTAAAATCATCAGCCCGGAGGTTGGGTCTTGGGCGCAGTTGGGTGTTCCAACAGGACAATGACCCTAAACACATGTCAAAAGTGGTAAAGGAATAGCTGAATCAGACCAGCATTAAGGTCTTAGAGTGGCCTTACCTTAAACGTGTGGACAATGCTGAAGAAACAAGTCCATGTCACAAAACCAACAAATTTAGCTGAACTGCACCAATTTTGTCTAGAGTAGTGGTCAACAATTCAACCGGATGCTTGCCAGAAGCTTGTGGATGGCTTCTGTTGCATCTGACCAGTCTTCCTCTCAGGAAATTAAAGACCCCGGTCAATCCCCAGTTCTTTCTGATGGCATATATGTTGAGTAAGAAGGACCACCGGGACAGAATAGGAATATTATCAATTTTTACTAAAGCTTTAGGAGACCAGTCCTACAGTGCGCTAATAACAGTATCTAGAAGAGGTCTGAAAGTCAAACGGGACTGTTCATAACTTTTATGGACAGAATTTTTAGGTCTAGTCAAGGCATTGAGGGGATCCGGTTTTCTGGCTGCAGGCTTAGGTCTCTGCTTTTTGTACATGATCTGGTCCTGATGGCTTCATCTGGCCAGGATCTTCAGCTCTCACTGGATCGGTTCGCAGCCGAGTGTGAAGCAACTGGGATGAGAATCAGCACCGAGTCCATGGTTCTCACCCAGAAAAGGTTGGAGTGCCATCTCCGGGTTAGGGAGGAGACCCTGACCGAAGTGGAGGAGTTGAAGTACCTAGGAGTCTTGTTCACGAGTGAGGAAAGAGTGGATCGTGTGAACGACAGGCAGATCTGTGTGGCGTCTTCAGTAATGCGGACGCTGTATCGATCCGTTGTGGTGAAGAAGGAGCTGAGCCGGAAGGCAAGGCTCTCAATTTACCGGTCGATCTACGTTCCCATCCTCACCTATGGTCATGAGCTTTGGGTTATGGCCGATAGGACAAGATCACTGGTACAAGCAGCCGAAATGAGTTTCTTCCGCCGGATGGCGGGCTCTCCCTTAGAGAAGCTCTGTCATCCGGGAGGAGCTCAAAGTAAAACCGTAGCTCTTCC